>NW_019262848.1:100044-294536 GCF_002742605.1 Olea europaea var. sylvestris | reverse complement strand
AATATAAATAATGAAATAAATATAATAAACAATTGAATATTCAATAAATAATTAAAATAAATGAGAAATTAATATGAATAATTAAATGAAGTAAATAAATATGAAATAAACTATTAAAATAAGTTATTAAATATAGTAATTAAATATTAAACAAACAATACACATAGCCAATTAAAGTAATTAATAAGATATTTAAATAAAATATTAAATAAGTAATTTCATAAATTAATATTTAATTTAATTGTTATTTAAATATTTAAATAATTACTTTAATTGTTTGTGTATATTATTTGTTTAATATATAATTATTCATTTTATACTTTATTTGTTTATTTAAATATTTAATGAATTATGTTAATTTTTATGTATATTGTTTATTTAAACAAATAATAAATAACTAATTGAAATAAATTCAATAAACAAGTAACTTAAATATTAATTAAGCAATAAAAATAATTAATTAACATAAATAACAAATAAATATAAATAATAATAAAATAGTTTAAATATGTAATTAAATATTAAATAAAAAATTTAAATAAACAATTGAAATAAATAATTGACATTTAAGTATTAAATAAATAATTTAAATGAACAATAAATATAAAAAGAAGTAATTTAAATAAGTAATTAAATATTAAATAAAAAATTTAAATAAACAATTGAAATAAATAATTGACATTTAAGTATTAAATAAATAATTTAAATGAACAATAAATATAAAAAGAAGTAATTTAAATAAGTAATTAAATATTAAATAAAAAATTTAAATAAACAATTGAAATAAATAATTGACATTTAAGTATTAAATAAATAATTTAAATGAACAATAAATATAAAAAGAAGTAATTTAAATAAGTAATTAAATATTAAATAAACAATTGAAATAAATAATTAACATTTAAAATAAACAATTAAACATTCAATTAACAATTTAAATAAGTAAATAAACTATTTAATTTTCAAATATTATGCTCTATCTGTTGTCTCTTATACATTGTTGGATGAGGAGTACGCATTAGTCCTAGATTTGTTGGATGAGGAGCACGCAGACCTATTACAGCGATCCTGCTTATGACGGTAACTCTGACACAGTTAGGAGATGCATTCAATAAATAAGACGATATGTTTGATAAGTTGAAGTTGGGGATGTTTATACTAGAGAGCATACTGAGGTGTCATCACAAGAAGACGTTGATCGACCTCTTTCATTTGAAAGTTGTTGATGACATTGACACATTCAACAACTATCCATGGGACAAAGCTGACAGTTATCAGCTCTCCTCAATGATCCCGAGGTACATATTATTCATTTGTGATTTATGTTACACGTCATTTCGAAATCTCGATGCATGCATGGTCATTAACTTGGTGAAATGTTAATATGTCAGCTTGAATTGCTCACTGAGCTGACATCGTTGATCAAAGAGCAGGGTCAGTCATATCTGAGGAGATATGGTCTACAGGCGATAAGGGTCCAAGACAGTGACAGAGAATAGCGGAGATGGTGACAGGAAGGGTGGTGGTGGAGGGGTGGGGATGTACACAGATGTTTCATTAGAATCGTTATGAATGTCAATGGAGATGGAAGAGGTGCCGATGGTGGGGACGGAATAATTGTAAATATTTTTTTATTTATGAAATAATTGTATATATATTGTAAAATTTATTTAAATAAGGTAATGAAATATTAGATACATACTACACACAACCAATTAAGATAATTTATAAATGAAATATCTAAATAAGAAATTAAATTAAATATTAATTTTTATTTAATTAAGTGATTAAATAAATAATTAAACAATGCAATTAAATATTAAATAAATAATATACATAACTATGCCGAATAGGACCCCCAACTTGACAGATAACATCGCGAGTTTGGATGACACCCTGTACGAAACATATTATTGTCGTGCCAGAACAAATGGTTAGCAAGAGGACTAGATTGCTGTCACAACACATTGTTTCTCCGTACACGATCGAGGCAAAGAAGAGAACATCTGTTGACAGTACGTTGCTCAACCTCTTCTGTGAAATCGACCCGGGTGATTGTGAAATCTTCGCATTGAAGTTAGGACCATAAGTGGATCGGATATATGGATCAGATATGCTCAAATTCCATCCGATCCGTTAATAATAATTATCCTATCCGATCCGATTCAATAATCCGACGGATATTTCAATGTTAAATCCATATCCGATTAATTATGTTATTGGATATCCGATTCGAAATTGAAAAAATTAGATAAATAAAGATTTTATTTATTTATTAGATTAGATTGACCTATATCCATATTTGATTCATTTAGTTAATGGATTATCGGATTTGAATCTTGATTGGGTTTTTAGATTGAGACCGTAAATTCATCTCCCATTAATTTCATCGGATTCGGATCAAAATCCAATCCATTGACAGCCCTAATTGAAGTACATTGAATTTTTAGTATCGAACGTGGCGTAGAGCTGATAAACTAAACACATATTAATATACATAACTATGCCGGAAATGACCCCCAACTTGATAGATAATGTCGCGAGTTTGGATAATGTGATAATTATGTCGGAGAAGACGATGAAAGTGACATTCTGCAAGAAATATGTTTATTGATGTACCAAAGCAAATGATTAGCAAAAGGACTAGATTGCTATCACAACATATTGTTTCTCCGTACACCATCGAGGCAAAGAAGAGAACATCCGTCGACGGTACGTTGTCCAACCTCTTCCGTGAATTCGAACCAGGGCGATTGTGGAATCTTTGCATTGAAGTTAGGGTTATAAATGGATCGGATCTACTCAAATTCGATTCGATCTGTTAAGAATAATTATCCTATTTGATCCGACCCAATAATCCAACGGATATTTGAATGTTAAATTCATATCTGATTTACTATGTTATCAGAAATTAGATCGAAAATTGAAAAAATTAGAAAAATAAAGATTTTATTTATTTTTTCATTGAAAATCATAGCCCCAACAAGATTTTAATTAATTATTTATTTTAAAAAATATTGGAACTATCTTGATGGGCTCACTTATTATAATAGAAGGCCTAAATCATATATATGTATCTATTATTTTTTCATTTTTTTTATCTAAGTGATGCTCCTTTAACTCATTTCTAAAGGAGACTCCTTTTAGAATGTTTTAGTGATATCGGATCAGATCGATCTATATCCATATTTGATATATTTAGTTCACGGATTATTGGATTCGAATTTCGATTGGGTTATCGGATTAAAACCCTAAATCCATCTCCCATTAATTTCGTCGGATTCGGATCAGATTCGGATCAAATCGAAGTATATTGAATTTTTAGCATCAGACGTGACGTAGAGTTGATAAACCAAACACACATTAAAATGTAAGCTTTATTTATTTATTTATTTACATTGTGATTCGTAGTTGTAATAATTTAAAACGTAAGCATTTTTTTTTAAAAAAATGTTTATAACGCTTTAGTTTTTATGTAATTGTATAATAAATAACCAATTACTCTTAATTACATATATAACACACTATAAATAAAGAAAATTGAGGAAATCAGTGACATATTATAAATAGAGAGTATATACAATTTAAGTAGATATTACATATTCGTCGGGTCAATTTTCACGTAATAAATAACATACTATAAATAGAGAAAAATTGAAGAAACCAATAATATACTATAAATAGAGAGTACATACGATTTAAATAGATATTACACATCCATTGGGTAAAGAGTAACATACTATAATCGAGAACTTCTCACTTGACTTCATTTAGAGGAAGAAATATATTTTCGGCATTCCTGAATAATGTTCGATGTCTTGAAAATGTGATCGTGCCTAATATTAGACTTCCATCTCTGTTAGATATTCTCATGCATCATGTGATTTATGTTCTAGTTAAATATTAAATAAATAATATATGTAACCAATTAAGATAATTAATTAATGAGATATTTAAAGAATAAATTAAATTTAGTATTAATTTTGTATTCGAATAAGTGATTAAATAAATAATTAATTAAAGTAAAGAAATATTAAATAAACAATGTACATAACCAATTAAGATAATGAATAAAGAAATATTTAAACGAGAAATCAAATTCAATATTGGATAATTCTACATATACTAATTTATAAGAATGTCCATAATGTATATGTGAAATTTTATGAGTAAAGGATCGAAAAAACTGTTTTTCAACTCTCCAATAATATTGTGGCACTTGTACATTATTGTATAATATTTTTATTTAAACAAGCAATTAAAATAAAGTAATTAAATATTAATTACTAATAATATACATAACCAATTATGATAATTAATTACTGAAATATTTAAATAATTAATTAATATTTAAAAATTAATTTTTATTCAAATAAGTGATTAAAATAATAATTAAATAAGGTAATGGAATATTAAATACATAATATGCACAATTTATTAAGATAATTTATAAATGAAATATCTAAATAAGAAATTAAAATAAATATAAATTTTTTATTTAATTGAGCGATTAAATAAATAAATAAACAAAGTAATTAAATATTAAATAAAGAATATACATAATTAACTAAGATAATTAATTAATGAAATATTTAAATAAGAAATTAAAATAAATACTAATTCTTTTATTTAAATAAGTGATTAAATAAATAATTAAATAAAGTAATTAAATTTTAAATACCTAAAATACATAACCAATTAAGATAATCAATTTATGAAATATCTAAATTAGAAATTAAATTAAATAATAATTTTTTATTTAATTAAGTGATTAAATAAATAATTAAACAAAGTAATTAAACAATAAATAAATAACATACATAACTAATTAAGACAATTAATTAATGAAATATTTAAATAAGACATTAAAATAAATATTATTTTTTATTTAAATAAGTGATCATTTGAATAAAGTAATTAAATATTAAATAAACAATATACATAACCAATTAAGATAATTAATAGAGAAATATTTAAACGAGAAACCAAATTAAATATTAATTTTTTTATTTGAATATGTGTTTAAAATAAATAATATACATAACCGATTAAGATAATTAATTAATGAATTATTTAAACAAGAAAGTAAATTTAATATTAATTTTTTTAATTTGAGTAATTTTTTAAAATAAATAATTAAATATAAAGTGAAAAGTGTTTGATTTTTTAATTTGTAACTTAAGGGTATTTTTGTTTTTTGACACAAAATTCTATCTTTGTAATTGTATAAACTATTTAAGGACATCTTTGTCTTTTACTCAATAAAAGACCATTTTGGTGATAGTCAAAGTTTTTTGCTTAAAGTGAAAAAATGCCTCCTTGACTTGGCCAAACTAAAAATTACCTCGGCCACAGACGACCCGTGGCGTATAAGGATTGTTTTGTAAAGAGGTTGAACCATGGTCAACCCCCAATTTTTTCCCCTAAAGCGTGGAAACTTGCCTTTATATATAATACACAATTCTGTTTTCTATATGTGATGTAATTATGAAAAATTAAAAACTCAACTTTGGTCCATGATTGATTATAGTGGCTCAAATCAAGCTATGTCATCCTTGCATTTCATGTAATTTTTATTTATGCATCGTTTTTTGCTCTCCAAATTTTAATATTTTCATTTTCATCTCTACAAAGAAGTCTACCAAATTCTATTTTCTATTTTGATAGGTTCATTCATCTTGTGGTTCTTCTTCATCAATTTTACAACAATCCTTAATGCTGGATGGTTACTCAAATGGAGTATAAATATTAAATTGGAATATTAAATTTTCTGCTTTTGTGAGTACATCCTCAACTTTTTCTAGTGGACATGAACTTGTTTTGTAAGCAAGTTGTATCTTTATTTATATTTCTTTGACTTTACCCATTCTCATTTTTCAGTAAATAGAATATTGCATTAAATTTACATTAGCATCTGCATCATACAAAGCATTAATAAAAACAAGAATTTTCAATCGAAATAGGCAAAGTAAAACTCCTTGGATCTTTCAATTTAGGAGGCAAAATATTTTGTGGTCTTGCACTGCTTTCCTCAGTTAACACCAAACTCAAACTCTGGAAGATTTATTTTCTTGGTTTGTATCTTTTTCAAAAACGGTGCAGTTTAAAATTTGTAATATCGCATCAATAAACAGGATATTCATATGGAACCTCTAGAGAACATCCAAATTTTTTTTTAGAATTTTGTGTCTTGCTTGTTATTCTGGAGCCTCTAAGAAAAATGAATAGGAGGCACATAAGTCTTGAAAGGACATGGTGCCTTAGCAATAGATGCTTCTGTACTTTTTCTTAATTATTTTTCATTGGTATAGATTTTTCTTCACTTGCCTCTTCATCCATTAACTCCTGATGATTATTTTTATTAGGCATCTTCACATGAATCTTGGTAATTGTACCACACTCCTTGTAGTTAAGCATTAATATTTTCCTCCTTCAACTTCTTTCAAAGTTTTTGAGAAAATGGAAGTGGAGGTACATAATCATGAACTTTTAAAGGTGTCCTTAGTGGATCATTTTCCACGACTTTTATAGCCATCAATTGCTCCTTAGGATTTATCTCTATACCAGGCAGAGACCCTATGTATGTTCTAAAATGTTTCAGAGCAATCTGTCTAACCCGTGTTTCAACTTCCTGATTGGTGCTTGCTAATTTTGAAAGTATCTAGAATACTTCGTCAGTTTTCTAATTGATGAAATATCTCCCCCAAACTTGGTATTCGCTCTTGTTGTGGATTATTTGAACTATTTCCTTGTTGTTGATAATCGAACCATCTAAAGTTTAGGCATTGCCTCCATCTTGAATTATATATTTCTCCATATGGGTAGAATGATCGAGAATTAATCTAGATGTAATTTACCATTCTTCTAGAGAAATCAACAACAAGCAATTTCTCAGAAGCATGTTTCGCTCCACGATTCTCACAAATAGAACTAACCATCATTACTTTTGCTCCTTGTGTTTGAGATTATATAACTCTACATCTTTATGAAAGCAGCTATATGCACATTGGTAGATTCCATGTTGTCCAGCTCATGAATTAAAGCCGAATTCTTTGGGACTGCTCTTTCTAATGAAAACATAGAATGTTTAATCGCAGTCAACTCAAATAAGTCCAAATATTGTTGAACTGATTTACCAATTATGGACCCGTTTGCTAAAGAATCTACCTGAGATTTGGTCATTGGTGATAGTCCAACATAGATTACTTTACCTGATTACCTTTTTTATCACATGATTTGGACACTTCTTCATCAAATCTTTGAATCTATTCAAACCGTCATGGCAGCTTTCCCTATCAAATTTCTGGAATTTTCAAATTTCAAGTCGGATTTTCACTACTTTTGCTGGTGGGATGAATGTATTACAAAATTTTCTTGCCAAGTTCTCCCAAGTATTGTTACTACCATGTGGCTCAATATCCAATCACACCAAAGCTGTATTTCACAATGTGTATGAATATAATTGCAGCTTGATTGCATCTTCATTAATCACTATGAGTTGAAAGTTCTGTGAATTCTCAAAAACTCTTGAGATTTGTGTGTTCAAGTTTTCATGAAAATTTATAGATAAAACTCAATGGTTAAAAGTGAAATTGGAATAAATGAACAAAAAATGGATGAAAAATGATGTTTCCAAAGTTTGAGGACCAAATTATAAATATTCAATAGTTGATTCGAAGCACAAAATGATGTTTGAAGATTACGTAGGATCAATTGGGCATGAATAGAATACTAAGGACTAAAATTTTACAACAAAAATGATCAAATTAACCTTGGAAAGATTTCAGGGACCAAAATGCAGTTGGTCCAAAAATTGCTGCAGTTGGTTCCAAAATTACCAAAGCCATGCTTGCACACGGGATAATGTGTAACGCCCCAAATTTTGACGACTCGATGCGTTACCAAACATGAATTTCTTAAAGTGCTTTAAGAATTCAATTTCAATATAATGGGAAATTCAATAAAATTTGACAACCTTTAATTGAAGATATATTAAAATATGCGGAACGTGTTGGAATCATATCATGCATCAAAATATTGATAAAAACTAGTTTTTAACATTCGATTGAAATGAGACTAATTCGAATAATAATGTTACTCACAATCGAGTTAGAATAAAAAAATAGCAATCAAATGCTTTTGAAAATTCTAATGTTTCTAAAAGTTAGAGTACTTCGTGATGAGGATTCGTTGGTCCAATAACATATCCATCCACTGCGATCCAACAGAATAATTTTTATCTAAAATTTGTAAATAAAAGGGATGGGTATAATAAATTATACTGAGTGAAATGCTTGCTACTCAACATTCAAATCAAACGTGATATTGTGCATAAATTCTCTAACTAACATAAAATGAGAGTTATCACACCATGACAAATGATAACTCTAGCAAACACTGCAAAATAACGTGAAGGCTAGTTGTTACCTGAAGGTATGCCTTAAAACATATCATGATTTCTCCCTAATGAGCTCTGAACTGAAGTAATTAAATTCAAACATAAATGTGGATTTGAAAACATGTGGAAAATTAGTGATGGGCAAAAAACCCACCCCCTCTCGTCCCGACAGGACCCCGCCCCGAATGGGGCAAAAAAACCCGCCCTAAATGGGTTGGCGGAGCACCCAGTCGCAGGCATGGGACGGGGTAGGGCAAGGATGCCCCGCCCTGTGAAGGAAAAAAGAAAAGATTAAAAATAATTTTATTTTTAGATAATTCATCCGTTAAAAACCCATTTTGAATTTGTATTTTATTCTCTGATAATGACATAATTTGAAATCTTGAAAATGTGAAAAAACATAAAAATATATAAAAAAATAAACGTGGCAAAATATTGCACCACCCCCGCCCCGCCACGTCTATGGCAGGGCGGGGTGGTGTGGGGACGCCCTAGAACCCGAGCTGTCCCACTTCGCCCCATTGCCATCCCTATGGAAAATCCATTAATAGCACTTAACACTTCCATTCAAACTATTAAATAACAATTTTTGAATTGGCAAAAAAGAAGGATAAAATTGAAACTCCTTTGGAAACCTTCAAAAAGTTTTAATAGGGGTTCTGTTGATTTTTCAAAGAATGAAACAAATGTTAAAGAATGGGTTTCATGGCAAACATATGTGCATAGCATTAGTATTTATAGGTAAACCTAGAATAGTTTGATTAGGATTGAGATTGTATAATAATCAATTAATTAGTATCCTAAATTATATAGATAATGACTAATAAACTAGTTCGGTAGTATTGGACAATACAAGCGACATCAAAAGCATATAATCACACAATACTGAAAAGATGTATTGAAACATGAATGGTTTTCCTAAAATTGACTAATATTTAAATTCTAACTAAATCACAAACAACTTAATTAATAAATAATCATGAATAATAATTCAATGAGTGGAGGTCTGTTCGTGTGATATATTTTTTGCCATGAAATTTATTTTATTACTTCATTTCTATTAGTAAAACATAAACCATGATTCTTCTTTCTCGGGAATATCATCATAATTGTTCATTGTTCATGACTTGAGTGATTTCAATAACTTGGAGCATGAAATTATACATGGTCATGATCCTCGGTGTGTGGTCATGGTCTTGTTTCTTATTGGTATGCCAATAGCTTGTTTCTTATTGGTATGCCAATAGCCTATTATTCATTCACTATGAGACATTTACTGAAAAGAAAGGGCGTACGAAAGGTTAACTTGAAATACATATTATGAACATAATTTAGTTTGCAATAAATTTTAGCAAGTAATTTATGGAAAAATATCAACATAAATACTTTCAACGGAAAAAACATTTATGTTAAATTTGTTCATAAAATTTAACTCTACTCACCTGATGATCGTGGAATCGGATAACTGTAAATTTGAAATAATTTACCATAATTTAGATATTATCCAAAAATAAACAAAGAAAACAAAGCAAAAGTACGCACCTTGTGCATACTTGGTGTCTACATGGTATGCATTTGGGTGGATAACATGTGTGTACTTGGTATGCACCAACAATATATAAAAATTATTCATTATCTTTTCTATACCTTAACTTATATTTGATGCGGGACCTCTGATATATCTATTTATTTAAAAGTACATGTGTGTGTACGCGCGCGGACACACGTGTATATCTATTTATTTACAAGTATATGATGTTGATGATAAAGATAGTTAAAAGACAATTTAAACTACTACTCTTTATTTAAAGAAAACAAAGCACAAGTACACACAAGTATTAGATATTCTTCAATAATTTTACCATAATTTAGATATTATCCCAAAATAAATAAAGAAAACAAAGCACGAGTATGCACCTTGTGCATACTTGGTGTGTACATGTTATGCACCAATATGCACTTGGTGCATAATATGTGTGTACTTGGTATGCACCAACAATATATTAAAATTATTTGTTATCTTTTCTATACCCTTACTTATGTTTGATATGGAATCTCCGATATATCTATTTATTTAAAAGTACATGTGTGTGTGAACGTGTGTATATATCTATAAAAGTACTGATTAACACAGAAATATTTAAAGATTTGTGCTGATAATAAAATAGTTAGTAATAATTTTAAACAATAATTTTTATTTAAAGGAATATTTAAATTTATAGTAGTATAAATTTTTTTTCCGAGATGTTACACGCCGTCCAACTTTCTTTATTCTACGGAATCCACAAAATTTCTATGACGTATTTGTTTTTATGCAAATCAATATTCATAGGAATCCATGAGTAATTGTTAGCATGTTTTGTTGTGTTTTCTTATGTTTTGCTTTATAAAGGGCTAATGGGATTACTTTATTGAACCCAATTTCAAATCACTAAAAACTCTCATGAAATCATGTGCATTCGAGGGCGGGCTATCAATAGTTCTTCTTAATAAGTAACCTTCGATGACCATAAGAGCCTGAAATGTGTATCAACTGATTCTCCACATCCTTAAAATTTACCATTATTTATACATTTCTCTTATAATAATTTATGTAGAGAGTGATCAAGAATATGTTACCATGGTATTTCATGAACTTCTATTTTTATTTTTATTTTGACGAAGTATCTAATGAGGTTCTTGTGGAGGAACATGCACTTGCATATATGGAATGGTTGGATGGTTGGCGTTTGAAGAAATTGGCGTAACTTTTGCATACGGTGTTCGTTTTGGGGCCATAACCCCATTCCGAAAAGATCACATCGATTTTGGATTAACTCACTTCTTTGCCATGACGTATGATGGATTTTGGCCGTTTGAACTTGTTTACTAGGTCAAATCGCCATTTAAAGTTTGTTAGTTTATTATTTTCAGTATTTATTATTCTCGCTTTGTAGCCCAGTCCATTAAGGGACTACTCGCCCAATAGTTTATCTATTCTTTTCGTATTTAAGACTCTGAAACATCTCCTAGGGTTTTTTTGGTTGTTTATAAAATAAGAAAACGTTTGTTTCTTGAGTTCAATCCATTTGAGTTGTTAATATTGTGCGTCTGTAGATTCAATCTACATCAATATCTCATGAATGTACAATGTAACTAATATATACTGTTGAATTCTTGAACATAACACAAATGATTTACGAATCATTGCATTAAATTAATGTTGATTACATCAGCAACGATTAACTAAGTTAGTTAAATTTATATTGCTTATTTTTTGAATATGTTCATCAAGTGCACATCTAATGCACAGGTGAACGTAGATTGAAAACTAGGAATTGAGATTTTTTAACATGTGGGTGATGAAATTATTTATTATTTATTTTTCATTACATTGTAAATGTTTGAAGGTATATTTAAAGTTGATGTCGATACATTAAGTTAATACCAAAGACACATTTTGTGTGTTACTCATCTAATTTTCTTGAGTAAATATTTTCCTAATTTTAAGTTATTTTGGATACACTATATTGCAAATAACGTAGAGAAAAACGCATCATTTAAAAAAGAAAGAATGGAATATTGAACAAGGTGAACAAACTTTGCACCCTGTGTGATATACATGCTTGCACTATAATTTATAGTGCCAATAAACTTTAGCAAATAGTTTGGCCATCTCCACTTGATGTTCAACAAATTATTTCTAGATTTCATGAACTTCTGAAAATGAAACAGACCCAAAGACTGTTCAACCAGGAATCCTATACAATTCATAGGATTCAGAAGTCTCATAAACAAGCCAAAAAGCTTCAGAGGATTAACAGATTAACAGACATGGAATTTCTGATGCACCAATGCATGGCAAGTGTATGGTAAAATTCCACAAACGTATAGAACCATTGACAAATAATAGATTTAGTGAGTCTAAAGAATCGCACCATAAAAAAATAAATTTCAATTCAAGTTTAATATTTATAAATGGAATTCGAATTATGTAAACAAAAAAAGAGATTATGATTTGATTTCATGCTAAATTATCTAAAAAATGGTAAAAATAATTTTTGTATCAAATTATGAATGATTGTATTGAGTTTCAAATTCTCATATTGCTTTTGATTTCGATTCTTGATTTGTAATTAGTCATTCATGTATTCTTGACGATCAATAAAATTAATTTATTTCACTTTTTAAAAAAAAAATTAATTCTATTCTAGTCATGACCTTAATCTATTCTTAGTTCAAATTCAAATTAATAGAATGCATTAAATTTTAGATTATATATATGATTGCACAAGTGATAAATTTTATTCCTAACATCTATTGCACATATGTTAATTTTGCTACTTTCTAAACTTATGGTGAGTATCCCAACACTTAAACAAGCAACTAATTATATAATTAGTGGCCAAATAATTAAATAATTTAATGAGTTTTCAAAATTAATCAAGAACCACAAAAAATAATAAAGTACTTGTGTTGAATTAAAATAAATGAACAATAGGCTTCATTTCATCCAATACAAAATCAAATCTAGCCTAGCATGCTTTTAAATGAATTACAAGAAGAATAATGAAAAATCATATCATGAAATGCAAGAAATCTTGATCTTCAATTTCAAAGTTACATTTTTCAAAATCTTTATGTAATTGGTTTCAATTCCATGCTAGGGTATGATATTCTCTCTCAAAAGTGGTGAATTGGCCCTTTATTTTTGATGAATTTGTTGATATTATTGCATATGAAGAGAGACGATAGTTCCTCCCATGGTTACCCATGTCTTGTAATATATAAGGTAAAATTAGGTCAAAAATACGTCCAAATTGGGCTCCGAAAGAGTTTCAATCAACTAAGGAAAATTGTCTTCGCGCACGCATGATTATGTATCTATGTAGCAGTCAATATTTTGGTCATAACTATCTCTTTTAATATTTGATTGGAATGACTCGAAGTACATTGGAAAGATAACTCAAAGAATTACAATTCTTCTAATGTAAAATTTTTCCAATTCAAATGTTTGCTATATATATATATATCAAATTGCGTCCAATTGACTCCTATCGATCTTCAATTACTATTTTGTGGTCCAAATCAACTATTTGATATTTGCAATTGCTCCTGAACTTTGTATTTCTTTCTTTTTCGCCCATTTTTTGCTTCTTTCTTCCAATTCACCCAATTTGCCTCAAGTTTTACCCAACAAACAAAATTAACATCTAATTAAGCCATAAGTAATCAAATTGACTATAATTAATCTTATTTCACGATCTAAATAAGTGTATAAAATACACTTATCAAACACCTAAAAACTTGAACAATTGTTTGTCCTCAAACAAAATAGACTTTGTGATCCGAACCCACGTAATAATTGAAGCTGTGAAACACACAAGAGATTGAACCGAGCCCAAGAAAGTCAAATAAATCAAAATTCTGGATTTGACCCGGAAATAATGATACAACCAATCAACCAATCGCCTACGATGTATTGACCTCTTGATGACAAGATTTGTGAATCTTGCCTGGTTGTTTGAACGCCACAAGAATTAATCTTGATAAGTTATGTAAATTTCTCAATGAAGAACAAAGGAATAGAAAGCAAAATTGCCTCTATTAATCTCTCAATAATGTCTAAGTTGTTTACAATGAATGGGATAAAATCTATGTATACTAAACCCTAAAAACCTAGTTAAAATGGAAAAGAATTCCAAAAAAAAAATAAAAATTGTGTTTTAACAAAACTAGGAAACTTTCACAAAAAAGGAAAATTTTGGTGTCGGAAACAACTATGCGGTCGCATAGTATCTTTAGATGCTGTTGCATAGACCAAGTTGATTCCAGTTCCTTTGTCTCAATAAATAGGCATGAGATCGCAAGCCTATTTTAACTATTGGAAACTTTAGGCTCTCCATCTGTTGTTTCTTAAATTAAATTGAAACATCTTGTTTCTTCCTTTAACCCCAATATAAAACTAGTTGATTTGCTCGCCGTGATCAATGTTTCGTCGATTGTAGCTTGAATAATCAATCTCATTGCTTCTTTGACCCACTTTGCTCGCGATCGAGTAATCGGCCTTTCTTCGATAATTAATCGATAATTAATAACCAATTCCTCTCTTCATGTTTCTCCACCAAAGTGTATCTTGAAGGTCTCGATACATTTTTGTACTACCTAAATTTGTAACATAAAGGGTGGAGTGAGCAACTTCCAATATTTCGTTTTTTATACTTTAATCCTTAGGTATACACAATCTTTCTTTATAAGTCAATGTTTTTATCTACAGATACCTCAAATTCTATACGTTTGTTTGTCCCCACCTCAACCTTTATCTTCTGTAGAAATGGATCCTTATCCTATGCTTCCTTGATTTGATTCCAAAGCATAGGTTGTATCATAAACACTTTTATACTCGTTGTGGTCTAAGTCGATGTGTGATGACTTCCAATCTTAGTTTTCTCAAAGTCCTTTATCAAATTTTCCTGCATTGTGGATAAAATTGCTAATTGTGACCCTGTCTTCTAACTTCAACCATCTCCTCTGTCTCATATTCAGTTCCTTCCATGTGAAGAAATATTTGACTCTTGTGATCTATATAGATTTCACACTTTCCACTGTAAAGATAGTGATGCCATATTTTTGAAGTCTGAACTACAGCTGTAAGCTTCAAATCGTACGTGGGGTAGTTTTGTTCATACTGTTTCAACTGTCTCAAGGCATAACCAACAACGTTTCCATATTACATCAAAACACAACCCAAACCTTGCTTGGAGAAATCACTATAAATTACAAACCCATTTGAACCTTCAGGTTTTATCAATACAGGAGCCGAGACTAATCTTTGCTTGAGTTCTTGAAAACAAAATCACACTTTTCCGTCCATTGAAACTTCACACCCTTTTTAGTCAACTAAATTATTGTTCCAGCTATTTTGAGAAACCCTCAATAAATTTTATGTAACAACTAACTAATCTCAAGAAACTTCGAACTTCACCCACACTGGTTGGTCTAAGCCAATTTGTTACTACTTTCACTTTAGCTGGGTCTACCTCAATACCCTGAGCGATAAACATATAACCAAGAAAACCAACTCGATCGAGCCAAAATTTTCACTTCTTGAATTTGGCATATAATTTCTCCTTCTTCAAAGTTTCGATATTACTCGGAATTGTTCTTCATGCTACGTCTTATCTTTAGAGTACACAAATACGTCGTCAATAATTATTATGACAAACCGGTCTAAGTATTGATGGAAAGCTCAGTTCATGAGATCTATAAATACAGCTAGAGCATTTGTCAAACCAAAAGGCATGATAGTGAATTCATAATAACCATAACGAGTCTTGAATGCAGTTTTGGCTATATCGTTGCCTTGACCTTTTCAAGTCAATCTTCCAAAACACCGTTGCACCCATTAATTGCTCAAATAAATTTTCTATTCTTGGTAGCTTGTATAATTTTTTGATAGTCAGATGGTTCACTTTTTTATAGTCAATGCACATTCGAATACTGTCATCATTATTTATCACAAAAAGTGATGTAGCGCCCCAAGGAGATATATTTGGTCGAATGAAACCTTTCTCTAGCAACTCCGCCAACTATTATTTCAATTCTTGGTGTTCTTTCAGTACCATTTGGTAGGGGGCCTTAGATACTAGTGCTGCTCCGAGGACCAAGCCAATTACAAACTCTACAAGTTTATCTTGAGAAATGCCTATTAGATCTTCTGGAAATACATTTTCACACGACGTTAATATCCTTAATGGTTGTATCTGTATGTTTGGACCTACTAATATTAATAGGAATCCCTGACATGACTCCTTTCTCAGCATCTTCTCCACTTGTAAAGCCGATATAAGTTGAGGTGGAGACTCTAACCTTGTTACAAAGAAATGGAACTCTTACTCTCCCTGTTGATGAAGTAACAATTCTTTTTCGTGACATCGAATGATCACATGATTGTGTCCCAACTAGTCCATGCCTAAAATAACATTGAAGTCTTCATCTCTAAAAGGTATAAGTCCGCCAACAGTATCTTTTCGTCAATTTCTAACTTTATAGCCTTGGTCATTTGATTTGTGCAAAGAGTTCTTCCTGGGAGAATACTAACCTCTAAAGCATTGTCCATTTTCATACATGTAATGTTGGACTTAGCAATGAAAGAAGTAAAGATAAAAGAATGTGTAGTCCCAAAGTAAAAAAAAAAAAACATAGATGGGTACATCAGATAATACTAAAATACCTGTTTTCACACATATAATGTTAGACTTAGCGACAGAGGGTGCAAAGATAAAAGAATATGTAGTCCTAAGTCGAAAAGAACGGTCGATACATTGGAAAATAATAAAATACTTACTATCACGTTTGGATCCTACTCAGCCTCTTGCTTATTTAGTGCAAAAACTCGGGTCTTTCCCATTGGGTTCTTATCTTGGTCATCATCTTTCTTTCATGGAGGCTCTGTACAGTGCAAAGCAATATATCCCAGATTACTGCACCGAGAACACATCTTCTTCCTAAATAAGGACTCACTTTTGTAGAGTTTGTTATACTAAGGACGAGGTGTAATACTCCCACTCATCCTACCTATATGAACTCCTGTGCTTGGTCTTTTATTATGCCAGTTACGTCTATTCTTGGTTCGATCACTCAACTTTCTTTTTTCCAACGACTCGTTGCTCGATTAGGCATACTGTCCAAAAGCAATCCTTTGATATGAAATTACATGAGCTCTTTCCAAATTTCACGGTATGAAGTGAAACGATGGGACATAATGATCATGCCAATTTTCGAGCATAATATATTTTTGACTCTCCTGATCTTCTTAACTTCTGTATCTACCAAGTACAAGGCATACCTTGAGAGCTACTCAAACTGTCTTTCGTAATTAGTAAGCAACATATTCCTTTATCTAAGTTGTAGAAACTCAAATTCCTTGAAGACTCTTAAAGCCTATGGAAAATACTTTGCCATAATCTCATCCTTAAATTGCTCCCAAGTCAAGTTACATTGTTGCTCATCAGTTCTAGTGCGTAAAACAGATTCTCACCAGTAACTGGCTGCTACAATAAACATGAATTCTATGCATAGTACCTTCTATGCTTCCATACAAGCAATGTGTCAAAAAATGCACTCTTGACCTCTAATCCACTTTTCAACAGCCAGTAGGTCAGAATCACCTTCGAAAGTAGGAGGCTTGTACCTACGAAATTGCTCAACCACTAAGAGAGTTCCAGGGACAACTGGAGATGCATTTTGTAGTAAAGACACTTGATTTTGTTAGCTCAACTCTTGTACTACTTGCAATATAAGTCGCGCTTTAAAATCCGTAGATAGGTGGTACCATTTCCTAAAGGAATTTAATAGTAAGTCACCCGTCACAAACCAGTATCACGCCTAACATATTATGCTTAAGTTTTTGTAATGGTGACATAGCGTATTTCATATTCGAGTATACGTTTACATAAGGAATAAAATCAAGCTTTACTTTATATATCAAACATCAGCAAGGAAAATTTGTACATGTCATAAAACTTAAAAGTAGGCAATACAAGACATAAAGTTAAAGTTTAGAATTTAATCCTTCATTTCTTCCCCAATTACATACCTTAGGGCTGTTAGAGGGTGGTTGATTGGTGGTTGTGTGCCGATAATCCTTTCATCTTATGCTAGCTTTAAGAAACCAAATTAATCACATATAACCACGTTTAACTTAATAGTTTTCAACTTCCATTTGTGTACATATGTAAAGTCATATCTAAACTTCAACAGAATTTCACACAAGGTCAAATGAACGAAATTCCTAACAATATAACTTTCATTCATTTTTAAAAATATACGAAGCGACATAAACAATTACTGTATGAAGAATATTCCTACCACATATGGACTTACATATAAAATTTCAATTTTTTTTTTTACACATAGGGGCCACATTCTAATTTTAGAAACGAGAAAATATAACATACTAATGCATGGACTAATGTAACATACAAGTTGAAAAATATACTAATGGGATAGTTTAATGGCCATTCTGGTAAAATATAAGTTCTTTATTTTTTTCTAAGAAGATATCTTTCAAAAGTTTTATATATATATATAAAACTAAGGACAATTTTTTGAATTCCAAAATTTAAAAAGAACTAGATTAGGATTGAAGACATGATTGAAAATATTTTATACATTCATTTTTTTTTTTTGCTAACGTAAAAAGGTTTTATAGCATAGAACAATACACGAGTGTAAAATTATTTGTTGTAGCACTGTTGAACGTAGACTTTAATTTATCAATATTGTTGTAATATTTTTCCTAGCATGTACTTTACTTTTATATGTTTTTTTAACAACTTAGTGTTAATGCACAAGATACAAGATGTGACAACTAAGATTTTACATAATTATAGCACGCACTTGACTGTTATTGTAGTGAGAAAAGAAAAAGAATCTTATAAAACAATTTTTTTTATATTAGACTTTGATACCAAATTGCAACGACCAAAATTTTATAATTTAAGTCGGTACCCAAAAGTTCCATTAAAAATGGTCAATTTTATTTTCATCAACATATTTTATATGATACACCAATTTTAACTACTAACTCCTACATTCTTTAAAATCCAATTTACTAGAAGTAGATAATTGTATTTTAATGTGCTTACCAGTTAATTAAACAGTAATTTTTTTATAAGAAAATGAGCAAAGGGCATTTACACCACTACATCAAACAATTATATTCAAAATTCCAATCAAGAGTGCAATCTAAACATATCCACATACAAAAATACATGTACAAAAATTTAACTACAAATAAATGTTTTTTTCAATTAAACAGAAAAAAAGCTACGTAGATTTTCATTAGCAAATGTGGTACAATTGCCAATTGAACCGTCACGCTCCGACACGATCTGAATTAACCCGTGAGTAGGGAAAAAGGGGTGAGTATGAGAAATATTCAATAGGATATGAATACTAGTACAATTCCGAATAACATTTATCATTCATATATCAAAATAAATTGTACCATCATATCATATCTTTATAATCGGTAAGTGCTCATATTATATCATATCTTTTGCACCGAATGGCCATACATATCATTTACAAAATATCAATATGAAATAACAAAAATTAAATGGGACAAAACCATCTGTGCGTTGTTATCCTACCTTAAAACGTTGAAATACGTTTCAACCAAAGGAAAGATACTGAGATAAAATATGTACTTTAAATGCTACTAGACAATTTCTTCTTGTTTTGATACAGCAAAAATATAAAAAGAAAATAAGTAATAAAATATGGGAATGTTATGAAAAGAGAAAAAAAGAGAAGAAAATAGAGAGAAGTCAATAGACTTTGGTGTGTTTTATTAAGAACCAAAGTCCTGTATTTATAGGGCAGAATTAGCGATATATCAGTAATAATTTTCAGAGCTGCAGAGGTACAATTGTCATCCACATATAAACCCTAATAAAAATTACCTTTTACAAACTCCTTCTTGAATGACACATTACAAAATATCTGCCTCGTTAAAACCTTATTTGATAAAAATCTAATGGAAAAAAAATCAAATGAAGAAAAAAGAGTACAATTATTTTAGAGTATTAAAAATAAATAATGCCTCATTAAAACCTTGCTAGAAAATTCAGTGGGATCAAATCTAAGTGAAGGAAAAAAAGTACATCTACTCCCCATGATGTTAATCACTGAAAATTTTTGAGTCGACACATTCCAATCTTGTGAACTAATTTTTTGAATGTAGATGTCGGTAATACTTTTGTGAATAAATAGGTTATATTGTCACTTGAGGGAATTTGTTGGATATTGATGTCACCATTCTTTTTAAGCTCATGAAAGAATTTTGGAGAAATGCTTCATCCTGTCACCTTTGATATAGCCTCCTCTGAGTTGTGCAAAATAAGCTGTATTGTCTTCATACAAAATCGTTGGCCTATCTTTTATTGGAGTTTAACTGCATGATGCTTGAATATGATGGGTCATGTTTCTCAGCTATACACATTATCAACCTGCTTCATAAATTGCAATAGTTTCAGAATGATTTCAGGATGTTGCTGTCAAGGATTGCTTCACAAATATTCATAATATAATTGTTTCTCCGCGTGCAAACACATATTCTGTTTGTAATTTAGTTTTATGTAGGTCAGATAGATAACCTACATTTGCATTCCCACTAAAGTAAGTCTCGATTTTTTGAATAAAATAATCCCAATTTAATAGAGCACTTTAGGTCATAAAAAATATTTTTAACACCATTCCAATGTCTTTGAGTTGGTGTAGAATTATATCTTGTAATGAGATTTACAGAAAAAGTTATGTCGGGCCAAGTGAAATTTGCAAGATAAGGTAATGCTACAATTGTACTAAAATATGATACTTTATCACCAAGAACATTTTCTCCATCTTCAAGTGAATGAAATGGATCATTTTTCACATCAAGTAATTGAACAACCACAGGTGATGCCAATGGATATGCATTATCCATATAAAAACATTTTAAAAACTTTTTCTGTATATATAAATTGATGAACAAATAATCCATCTGCTAAATATTCAATCTACAATTCGAGACAAAATTTGATTTTTCCCAAATGCTTCATCTCAAATTTATTTTTCAAATAATCAGCAATGTTGTTGAGCACTTTAAGAGTTCCAATTAAATTTAAATCATCAACATAAACTACTACAATTGCAAATCCAATATTTATTTTCTTTCTAAAAAATATGGGCGGACATCGTCAATTTTATGGCATTCATTCAACAAATATTCGCTAAAGTGATTATACCACATGCGTCCAAATTATTTTATTCAACATATTTTGATGCATTTATTACGATTCCTCGCTATTCATAAAATGATGTAGTACATCATGTGTAAAAATGTTGTCGACAACTTTTTTCTTTTCTTGTTCGATTCTATTTCTTTTCCTATAATGACATAACTTATTTAAATATATCAGACACCCGAACCTCTTCTTAGGTTTTATAATCTATTATATCTAAATACTCATCAAAAGTATATGCCTCCTTAATTAATCCATCTTAGCTAATTGTTCCATTTTCATTTGAAGATTTTTGTATTAGAATCAAACATCATCACACTTCAAGTGTGCGATAAATATATCAAATATAATGCTAACAAATTGTCCTCACAGAATATCAATTTGTATTGGAGCATTTAAAATTGGTATTTATCTCTTTTATCAGTAAATGCATCTAAATAAATTATCATTCGAACTTCTAGTTCAAACGATATTTTGCGGGGATTTAGATGAAGATGTATTATACATTATTTTTAACTTCTTAATTCCTCTCCCCTAATGCTAAGAGAATTGTCTAATCAAATTGAAAATTATTTTTTTTCAACGTTATAAAATATCACCCATTTGGGATAAGGGTTAAAACTACATATTTATTTTCAACATTCTTTATTTTTCATTTGAGTGCATTGTGATGAATCAATTTTACCTATTACTCTATCAAACTGATTAGATGAAAAAATTAGGCTCTAACCATAAGCCAATTATAATAGGAAGAACTATGATATTAGCATGATGCGTAATAAGATTTCCTAAACAAAAATGAGAATTACTTTGTTCTCAATTAAATTAATTAGAGGCGTTTATCAAACAACAGTGTTAAACCATTTATCGACATCCCAAATAATACTTATTAAAAAGTTGAGATTTATGCCCACTTGCATTAATAAGACAAAGTCTTGATTATATAATCTAAAAATTATGCTCATGACTTGAGCAATAATTTCACAGACTTCATGTTGCGAACACCATGTAATCATCTAGTATTTGTATCAAAACTATTACATACAAATAATATTTAGATGATAAACATGGTGGGTAATGGAGCCCCATATATTACCTGAGTTAATTTTTAGAAATATAGGAAATTCAATCGCTATTTTAGCCAGTGATGTATAATGATTAACTGTGGATAAAAAGAACAAATGATATATAGAAATTGTAGGGTTTTTGATACCCAATAAATCCCGGGCTATGATGTTAACGCGGGTTAATATTATTTTATAGGCATAGGTTGATGAATGAAATAAGTCCAACAACCAAGTCCATGAACTACACCCGGCCTAATTGTATTTCCTTATGGATGGCTTGAATCTTGGCTTGTTTACCCCTTTAATGGCCTAACTTAAAGCCTAACCCTAGAGTATATATTTGGTTATAACCCTAGCCACTTTCTGATGATGATTGTGTGATTTTGAGAGAAGAAATAGTGAGTCCCGGCCGCCTCCCTTTGTATGAGAAAAAAAGTGTCCAGAACGCTTGTATAACGTGTGCAATTGGTGGTTCTTTCATAGTATACCTTTGTGGCGTCTTCTCCTAGCCTTTGTGGCCATAAATCATCATCCTTTCTTGTCCTATGTAGTTAAGATTGCATAGCAACCAAGGTGAATCAATTGGTTGTGGTTTGGAGCCGATTGGACTGGTTGTTGGTTGAGAAATGTGCGTTGGACTAAGCCCGTAAATCACCGATTTGAAGATCTTTTAAGAGAGCTTTCGCAACAATTGGTATCAGAGCTTCAAGGTGAAGGTTTTGGCTCATGAAATCTACCAAAAATCATCCAAAAAATCGACAGAAACGTAGCAAAAATCAAATCAAAAAATTGTCCAGAAAACTGTTAAAAATCAGCCCCTGTTTTGGTGTTTTTTTGACCAATCCAGAAGGAGTTTGGGGAAACGGATACAACTGGTGTAACGTGCAGGTGGTGGCAATCAAGGCGGTTAGGCGCGTGTGGATGGTGGCGGTGCATGGCGGAGGCGCGTGGAGGCCACGAGTAGAGACTCGGTCTGCGCGTGCGGGCATGTGGAGTGTTTTTTGGCGACGGTCCCTTCAGGTAGTTTGTTCCTCATATTATTTCTGACATTTTTTTGTGTTGAGCGTTTTCTGTTTTAGGGTACGCAGAAAAATCTGGATAGCGTTGTTCTTCGGGCGTTCGGGACTCGATTGTGATTTCTTGATTGCTGCAGTTTCCAGAAACTTTAGGACAAATAGTGGTGGTCCTAAAGTGTTAAATTCGCGTGTCTCATAATTTACGGACCCAGATGGTCCGCTCTGGTATATTGGCTTATCTCAATTTTAATTTCAACACTAGTAGATCATTGTGTGGGGTGATCAATAGGATTGGGGGTTGTCATTGCTTGGCAACCATTACTCGTGCTAAAAAATTTAGGAATTATTTGCTATGTTTTTTGAAGTGTTGAGTTTTGATTGCAAGTTGGTAGTTGATTTTGTGCTTTACCTATCATATAGTCACCGTGTGAGACTTGTTGTGTGGAAATTCGAACTTTTGTTTACATACCTTCGTGTTGTATTGATTTTCCTGTTAGAACACCTGGACTTGACCCATTCGAACATTCCCTTTATCTAAGATCGTGAATCTTACGAAACCCAGGGAATCTAGAACGGTGTATATTGCGGCCGTAGGATAACTTTGTGTGACCTATCTGTGCTTTTGGTTGTTCTAGTTTTTAAAAATGTCTTCACACTTTGAAGTTGGAATTTTTAATGGAAAAGGGGATTTTTCAAATTGGCAACAAAAGATGAAGGGTATTTTAGTTCAACAAAAAGTTTCAAAAGCCATAGATGGGAAATTTCCTACAAATTTAATAGAAGCACAAAAAGAAAAGTATGATGAACTTGCATACACTTCAATTATTTTACACCTATCTGATATTGTTTTGAGAAAAGTTGGAAAACTGGATTCTACCAAACAACTTTGGGAAAAGTTGGAGGACTTATATTTGCTTAAATCCACTCCTAATAAATTGTACTTGCTTGAAAGATTTTTCAATTTTAAAATGGATCCTTCAAGGGATCTTGACGATAATTTGGATGTCTTTAACAAATTAGTTCAAGACATCATTAATTGTGATGAAAAGGTGTCTTAAACATATAAAGCTATTATTTTACTTAATTCCATGCCTGAGTCATATAGAGATGTTAAGAATGCAATTAAGTACGGTAAGGATACCTTAACACCCGATATTGTCATAGACTCACTTAGGAGTAAGGAGATGGAGATTAATGCTGAAAAAGAGGATAAGAGGAGTGGTGAGTTACATATGATGATGAGTACGATGAAGTTTAAGCAAATGAATTTGGGTAGAACTCAAGACAATAGTGATTCGAGTAGTGACTCGAGTGATGAGGGTAGTAAGAAGAAGGGCAAGGGACGAGACAATTCTAGTGGTAGAAGGTGTTACAGTTGTGGTAAGTCTGGGCACCTTATTAGAGACTGTCCCAAGAAGAAAGATAAGCTGAAGGGTAAGATGAGAGGTGAGACGAATTTGGTTGAGGGGTCGAGTTATGACCCTAGTGAGGTTTATTAAGTGTAAACCTAGTCACTGCATATGCATCTGTGTATGATCCTTTCTACATGTGTGTGATTGTCTAAATTTTGTTGCATGATTATTTGCTATATTTCAATGTGTTTGATATGTGCATTTGCATGAATTTGAGACATTAGGATTACTTGGTGTAATTGCTCACATGCATAGTGGGTTAGGATGCATTAGCAGTGTGTTATGTGTCTTTTGGTAAGGTGGAGTATAGATGCCTAGGGGTACATGGTGATTTGTACCGGGGGATGTGGAGTCTGACATATGGATCACGAGTGGAGATGTGATCAAATGTCTAGAATCCTTTATTTGGAAAGAGACCCTAATCAGGTGGAGTGTGAGAAAGACACTTTTATAACTTCTGTTAGGTGGAGACCCATTATCCACATAGGTTGGAAGAAGTGTTGTGGAGATAGAGGATTATCCCATGGACTTAGGATCTATTGAGACTTGCCAGTTAGACATGAGTTGAGTGATCAGTCTAGTGAGCTTGGTGGACGATGAGAGGAGATATGTGTTCTCGAGGTATGAGCAACACGGAAATGGGATAAGATAAGTGTGGTTAGATCTTTTCTTAAGATCATTTATGTATGTGTTGCATATATGGCTGACCGTGGTTTGATTGACTTGGTGTTAATCTATGGTTCTATGTGAACGTATTTATGAAAAGATCTATGTATGTTATCCTATAGTATATCATCATCGTGTGTATTTGCTCTTGATTGTTTACTATTAAATATTTGCTTCTACTTGGGGGTTTTTTGACCTTAGCCCCAGTGAGTACATAGAGCAGGTATGGTATGTGTTTCAAGTTGGGAACACGAGGTAAGGTCAGTGATCTAATTTTATTGGCTACCTTGATTATGCAAGTGCTAACTTGTGTTTTGATTGCTTACAGATTTATTGAGCATCAAGGTGGAGATTTGTAGGGTTTTTGATACCCAATAAATCCCGGGCTATGATATTAACGTGGGTTAATATTATTTCATAGACATAGACCGATGAATGAAATAAGTCCAACAACCAAGTCCATGAGCTACACCCGGTCCAATTGTATTTCCTTATGGATGGCTTGAATCTCGGCTCGTTTACCCCTTTAATGGCCCAACTTAAAGCCTAACCCTAGGGTATATATTTGGTTATAACCCTAGCCACTCTCTGATGATGATTGTGTGATTTTGAGAGAAGAAATAGTGAATCATGGCTGCCTCCCTTTGTGTGAGAAAAAAAAGTGTCTAGAACGCTTGTATAACGTGTGCAATTGGTGGTTCTTTCATAGTATACCTTTGTGCCGTCTTCTCCTAGCCTTGTGGCCATAAGTCTTCATCCTTTCTTGTCCTACGTGGGTAAGATTGCATAGCAACCAAGGTGAATCAATTGGTTGTGGTTTGGAGCCGATTGGACTGGTTGTTGGTTGAGAAAGGTGCGTTGGACTGAGCCTGAAAATCATCGATTTGAAGATCTTTCAAGAGAGCTTCCGCAACAAAAATTCATTGGATTGAAGAATTTTCTGGTTCTTCATTGAATATCCATTTTGAATTTTTTTAATTTCGCATTATTATTGATCTATTGATGGTCCAACTGTACATGCCAAATAATAAAATCAAATTGAACTTCTGGTTCAATATAAAATATAATTCAATTATTTAATCACGAAGAATATGATTAAATATTATATAATCATATATCATTCAAGTAGTCAAACTATGCAATATTCTCACTATATTAGTTATATTTTCCTTCATGGATAAATATGAATTCAAAATTATACATTCTTTGAAACATGTGCTACTTTGAAAGAACGTTGTATTTTTTTTTTGTTACTCATTCAAAAGCAATATGTCAATATTCTTCTGGAATATTGAAAATTATAATCCAAGCTCTTCGGGGGCAATCAAATATTATTATAATAAATTATAAAAATATTTACTCTTTGGGAGTAAAAATATAATTTATGTTAGATTGTATATAATTATACTTTTTGAGAGCAAGCAAAATCTAACTAAAATATTAATAAAATTTATAATGCGCTATTCCGAGATCACATTATATTGTACTATTGCCTTTTCAATAACAATAAATCAATATTCTTTTAAAATATGGAGAATTTTAACGTCATGCTCTTTAGGAGCAATAACATATTATTATTTACAATAATAAATTATGTAAGGATTTACTCTTTACGAGTAAAAATATAATTTTATGTTAGATCTTATATCATTATACTCTTTGAGTGCAATAAAATCTAACCAAAATATCAATATTTAAATATGTATGCAGAAGAATGGACGTATAAATAAATAGAGTAATTTAATTCGTGATTTTACTTTTACCAATCAATATACTTCAAGAATATTGAAATGATAATATTAAATTCTTTTGGAGCAATTAATATTCTTTTTTTAAAATACTAATAATGTTGTCTTTCTTCAGGAACATCAAAAAAAATTTTCATATTAAGTTGTGCTGCTTTCAGGAGAACGATGAAATATATAATCTTCAAGAGTATAAATATAATATTCTTTTGGAATATTGACATTAACGATTCGTTCTACCTTTCGAGCTAAATAATAAAATTTGTGCCCTACATGAGTAACAATGAAATATTCTTCTGAAATATTTATATAATGTGTGTTGTGTTTCTTTGAGAACGACAACATCATATTCGTTTAAAAATATATATATAATTTAAATTATGCTTCTTCAAGAGCATTGAGTCAATATTCTTCTGGAATATTGAAATTGTAATATCATACTCTTTATAAACAAGTATTATTCTTCTAGTATATTAATATTGTTGTGCTACTTCAGGATCAACAATGAACTATTTATAATAGATAGATATACAATAAATATTCTTCTGGATTATTAATTATAATATTGTGTTACATTTGGAGTAACAATATGATAAATTATTAACTTGAAGTTTATAGAAGAATGTCTAAAAACATTTAATTACCATATAGAAATGATATGAATTTATATAGAAAAAATAATTACCAAACATGCATTAAGAAAAAGAATCTCCATACATAGAAGTTAAACAAATTAATTAAATCTTTTATTAGTTAAATCATTTTCAACATGTAAAAGATACTAAACATGCATATGAATTCCATATATACTAAAATCAAAGGTAAAACTAATTTGTGACAAATGCAAAAGACAAAATTAATGTGTACAAATTACATAGACAAACGTGAATTAAAATTAATATGCATACCAACATAAAGCAGAGGAAAATAAACAACATATTTATGATGTATATGTACATCAAAAGAATTCATATGCCACCAAATTAATTTTGGTACACGTAATAAATATTTATACTTAAAAAAAAATTACTACCTTTACTAAACTTTAAAAAATCAAGTTATCGTGCTAATAACGTGTTATGAAAAGAGAGAAAAAGAGAAGTCAATAAATTTGTGTGTGTTTTATTAAGACCAAAGCCATATATTTATAGGGCAGAATTAGGTATACAACCGTAATAATTTCTAGAACTGTAGGGGTACAATTGTCATTCACATATAAACTCTAATAAACTTACATTTTACAATAGTGAAGACAAGTTATGAAATGTTAAAATGAAAGAAACCGTAAGTGATGTGAGATAAACAAGGGAGTTGAGGTAATCATTCTTTTGGTTGGATAAGTGGGGGAAATGGAATGGCAAGTGGATATGTGGAAGTTTTGTAGAGGTAGTTAATTTGAGTGAAAGAGAGAGATACTTAAGGATGGAAACGTGTGAAGATATTAACAAATATACACTTATAACTATACATAAATCTATCAATCTATATTTATCTATCTATACATACAAAATTGTCATTCACATATATACCCTAATAAACTTACATTTTACAATAGGGAAGACAAGTTATGAAATGTTAAAATGTAAGAAACCGTAAGTGATGTGAGATAAACAAGGGAGTTGAGGCAATCTTTCTTTTGGTTGGATAAGTGGGGGAAATGGAATGGCAAGTGGATATGTGGAAGTTTTTTAGAGGTAGTTCATTTGAGTGAAAGAGAGAGATACTTAAGGATGTAAACGTGTGAAGATATTAACAAATATACACTTATAACTATAACTATATATATATATATATATACACACATACAAAATTTATATTTAAAATAAAAAACAATTAACAACTTACCAACACGTGTCATTCTTAAATTTTAAATTCATTAATAAACTTAACTAAATTTCAATTTAAGACCTCAATAACTTGGGCTCTACTTATCCAAATAAACTTTTTCTCGAGCATAATATGCATGATTAGCATATAAAATAACGAATTCAATTCTAGGAAAATTTTCAAGAGTAAGCAGAAAAGATGTGAAAAATCCACAAATGGCATTGAGCACCTCCACTCAAACTATTAACTAATAACTCTTGAATTGGAAAAAAAAAATGAAAAGGGAAGAAGAAGAAGAAGGATAAAATTGAAGCACCTCTGGAAACCTTCAAAAAGTCATAATAGGGGTTCTACTTATTGGTTTCATGGTAAACATATGTGTAGGACATTAGTATTTATAGGTAAACTTAGAATAGTTTGATTAGGATTAGGATTGTATTTTAATCAATTAGTTATTATCCTAAATTATATAGATAATGACTAATAAATTAGTTCAATTGTACTGGACAACACAAGGAACATCAAATACATATAATTACACAATACTGAAAAGATGTGTTGAAACATGAATGGTTTTCCTAAATTGATTAGTATTTAAATTCTAACTAAATCACAAACATCTTAATTAAAATAATCATGAATAATAATTCAATAAGTGGAGGCATGTTCATGTGATATATTTTTTGTAATGAAATTTATATTAGTAAATTTATGTTAGTATGTCATTTCTATCAATAAAACATAAATCATAATTCTTCTTTCTCAGGAATATCATCATAATTGTTCATCGTTCATGAACTTCTTTCATTGATCCGAGTCACTTCAATAACTTGAAGCATGAGATTATATATGGTCATGATCGTGGGTGTGTGATCAAGGTCTTGTTTCTTATTGGTATGCCAATAGCGTATTAATCATTCACTATGAGACATATACTGGAAAGAAATGGCATACTAAAGGTTAACTTGAAAAACATATTATGAACATAATTTCATTTGCAATAAATTTTAGGAAGTAATTTATGGAAAAATGTAGAGATTCACGAAAAAATATCAACATAAATACTTTCAGCGAAAAAACATTTATGTTAAATTTGTTCATAAAATTTAACTCTACTCACCTGATCTTCATGGAATTGGATAACGTAAATTTGAAATATTTTACTATAATTTAGATATTATCCAAAATTAAATAAAGAAAGCAAAGCACAAGTACATACCTTGTGCATACTTTGTGTTTACATGCTATGCACTTGGTGCATAACATGTGTGTACTTGGTATGCACCAACAATATATTAAAATTATTTATTATCTTTTATATACCTTAACTTATATTTGATGTGGGACCTGTGATATATCTATTTAAAAGTAGATGTTTGTGTGGACACCAAATATTTGTGTGTGTGTGTGTAAAACTCGTTAATGGAGAAATATTTAAAGATCTAATGTTACCATAATTTAGATATTATCCCAAAATAAATAAAGAAAACAAAGCACTAGTACGCACCTTGTGCACAATTGATGTGTACATGTTGTGCACCAATATGCACTTGGTGCATAACACATGTGTACTTTGTATGCATCAACAATTTATTAAAATTGTTTATTATCTTTTTTATACCTTTACTTATGTTTGATGCGGGACCTCCGATTTATCTATTTATTTAAAAGTACATGTGTGTGTGGACATATGTGTATATCTATAAAAGTACCCATTAACACAGAAACATTTAAAGATCTGTGTTGATAAAAAAATAGTTAATAATAATTTTAAACAACATTTTTTTTATTTAAAGGAATATTTAGATTTATAATAGTATAAGATATTTTTTTAAATATTTTTCACCCCGCCAAACTTTCTTTATTCTACGGAATCGACAACATTTCTATGACGCTTTTGTTTTGCATCCAAATCAATATTTATAGGAATCTACGATTTGTTGTTAGCGTGTTTTGTTGTGCTTTCTTATGTTTCGCTTTATATAGGACTATTGTGATTGTTTTATTGAACCCAATTTCAAATCACTAAAAACTCTCACGAAATCATGTGCATTCGAGGTAGGCTATCAATAGTTCTTCTTAATACATACCCTTCGATGACCATAAGATACTGATATGTGTATCAACCGATTCTCCTCATCCTTAAAATTTACTATTATTTATACAATTCTCTTATAATAATTTATGTAGAGAGTGATCACGAATATGTCACCATGGTATTTCACGAACTTTTATTTTTATTTTGACTATGTATCTCATGAATATACAATGTAACTAATATTTACTATTGAATTCTTGAACATAACATAAATGATGTATGAATCATTGCATTAAATTAATCTTGATTACATACACAACAATTAACCAAGTTAGTTAAATTTATATTGCTCCTTTTTTTCGAAATATGTTCATCAAATGCGCATCTAATGCACAGGCCAACGTAGATTGAAATCTTGGAATTGAGATTTTTTAGCATGTAGGCGATGAAATTATTTATGATTTATTTATTTTCATTTCATTATATTGTAAATGTTTGAAGGTATATCTAAAGTTGATGTCGATACATTGAGTTAATACCAAAGACATATTTTGCGTTTTATTCATCCAACTTTCTTGAGGAAATATTTTTCTAATTTTAAATTATCTTGGATATACTATATTGCGAATAACGTAGAGAAAAAGGCATCATTTAAAAAGAGAAAGAAGGGAATACTAAACAAGGTGAACAAACTTTACACCCTGTGTGATATACAGGCTTGCATTATAATCTATAATGCCTATGAACCTCAGCAAACAATTTGGCCATCTCCACTTGATGCGTTTTCAGGAGCTTCCAAAAATGAAACAGACCCAGAGACTGTTCAACCAGGAATTCTATACAATTCAGAGGATTCAGAAGTCTCATAAACAAGCCGAAAAGCTTTAGAGGATTAACATATTAACGAACATAGAAATTCTGATGCACCAGTGCATTGCAAGTGTAGAGTAAAATTCTACAAGCATACAAAACTGTTTATAAGTAATAGATTTAGTAAGCTAAGATAATCGTACCATAAGAAAATAAATTTCAATTGAAGTTTACTATTTATGAATGGAATTCGAATTATGTAAACAAAAGAGAGATTTTGATTTGATTTCATGCTAAATTATATAAGAAAGAGGTAAAAAGGATTTTTCGTATTGAATTATGGATGACTGTATTCAGTTTCAAATTTGACTATTACTATTTATTTCAATTCTTGATTGTAATTAGTCATATTCATGTATTCTTGACAATCAATAAAACTCATGTATTTGGCTTTCTTTTTCAAAACAAATTAATTCTATTCTAGTCAAGACCTGAATATATTCTTAGTTTGAATTTAAATGAATGGAATGCATTAAATTTTAGATTATATATACGATTGCACACATGATAAATTTTATTCCTAACATCTATTGCACGTGTGTTAATTTTGTCGCATTCTAAACTTATTGTGAGTCTCTTAAACTACAACAGGCAACTAGTTATCTAATTAGTGGCTAAATAATTTAATGAGTTTTCAAAATTAATCAAAAACCACAAGAAATACTAAAGTACTAGCATTTAATTAAAATAAATCAACAATAGGGTTCATCTCATTCAATACCAAATCAAATCTAGCCTAGCATGCTTTTTCATGAATTGCAAGAAGGATAATGAAAAATCATCTCCAGAATCATAGCATAATGCAAGAAATCTTGATCTTCAATTTCAAAAGTGGTGAATTGGCCCTTTATTTTTTATGAATTTGATGATATTATTGCATATGAAGAGGGAAGATAGTTCCTTCCATGGTTACCCACGTCTTGTATTATATAAAGTGAAATTAAGTCAAAAATATGTCCAAGTTGGGTTCCAAAAGAGTTTCAATCAAATAAGAAAATTGTCTTTGCACATGTGCATCTGTCAGTAATTTAAAAAAATATATAATTGATTTGTGAAAATCATTTAATTGTGTTTCACTCATCTTTGACTTCTAATTGAATCCAATTGACTCCTATCAATATTTAACTATCATTTTGTGGCCTGAATCAACTATTTGGTATTTGTAATTTGGTCTTGAACTTCGTATTTCTTTCTCTTTTATCCATTTTTTGCTTCTTTCTTTCAATTCATTCAATTTGCCTCAAGTTTTACTTAACAAACAAAATTAACATCTAATTAAGCCATAGGTCATCAAAATTAATTACAATTACTCATATTTAACGATTTAAATAAGTGTATAAAATACACTTATCAAACATCCTAAACTTGAACAATTGTTTGTCCTCAAATAAAATAGACTTTGACTTAAAGAAATTTTTTTAAACAAACATGGTTAAACAATTTGCATTTTGGTCTTATGATTAGAATTTCTGCATCAAAATCATAAATTGCTTCAAAATCACATTGCCAAATTTATTTTCTACTTATTCAATGCAAAATTGACCTGTGTTTGAGAAATTTCATGTCAAACATCTCAATTGTCTAATTTATTCTTTCTTCGCTTGTATGATGCACACCCTAAAAGTTATTCTTCTTACTCTTGTCTCAATGTATAATCTTATGTTGAATTTTGATATAATTTGATACTCATCATCGTCCTCTCTAATTTGGTTAAATTTTACTAATTGCAACTTAAAACGTCAACAAATAAGGATTCTCCTTATTTTTGATTGATTCAACCTCCAAAAATTAATTAAGTTAATAATTCATTTTCAAAAGTCTAATTCTCTAAAATAAGTGCTTGATGCTTAATTTAGGCATGTAGTGCGTCTCCTATTTCATGCACTGGCTTTTTCTCTTTTCTTCTTATTATTCTTCTTATATGTTGACTTCTCTCTCTTAGGCTTGTTAAATGACTATTGTAGCGAGTTTTTAGTCGATAACTCTCAAATTAAATTACTTTGGTGCATCAGGTTTTAGAAACACTTGCAGGCTTATATGAAGAAACGTTTCCCAATTAGACAATTTTTTTTTTTTATGAAATGATTAGTGCAATAGCCCTTATCAAATACTTATTCTCAAAAATCGACCCTAACTTAAGATTTTCACATAATTTTCATCTTATTGACCTTAGACATCCACACAGAATTTAGTACGTATGGAATAACATTTATCTCAATGCTTCCTACAATAGCTCAATCATTTTCAAATTATCCTAAAGTTAGTTTAAGAATGTATAATTTAATGATTATTTGGTTTAGCATCATGGTCTGCTAATTTTTTTTCAACCTATTCAAATTACGAATAAAACTATTCCTTCATAATGCAAAACATAAATCTCATGCTCAAAAATATCAAATCTCACATGAATAAGTATAAATCAACTCAACAAGTAATTTTTTCACAATTTATAGTGTAACATATGGTTCCAAATATATGCATCATAGTACACAAAATTATCTAACTCACACAATTATACAAAAATAAAAATAAAGCTGAAAATAAATCATTTTTTACGAATTTTTGGATTTTTTTAATTTTTACACACGAACAAGCATACAAAACAATAAAAACATATAAAAACTCAATGTTTTTCCACCCCCAATGTTTAAAAATATAACAAGCAATATACAAAAATCAAAAGCAAAGAAAGCAACTAAGTACTCCTTGGTATAAATCTGCATGTGGCAAATGGACTCACAAAAAAGTGCTGGATCACATGTTATATCTGTTTCCTTATTCATTGTGTCCTGGTGTCAAGTTTCTTCAATATAAAAAAATAAATCCTAACATAAAACGATATAAAATGAGCTCTAACGCTTCCTACACGAGATATGGGGATGAAGAGAGAAGGGAGTTCCTTCCATGGTTACCAATGTCTTATAATATATAAGGTAAAATTAGGTCAAAAATACGTTCAAGTTGGGTTCCAAAAGAGTTTCAATCAAATAATAAAAATTATCTTCATGCACGCATGATTACGCCCAAAGTCTAACGTAGTGATTGTAGTATAGCTTTGGGGTGTCGTATCCACATGGTCATGGGAGATTATTCAAAGGATCAAAAGCTAGGGTTTCGTGAAGTGTATGAAAATAGTTTATCAATTAGAAAGAAATTTAAATATCGATGTGTGAAGTAGTGAAGTGCCGGAATTCCCTCGATCAGTTCAGATTAATCGACGTCAATTACACATTCATATACTCAATTAAAGGTTCTTGTCATCAAACTTTAATTGGAAAAAATAACATTAAGGCTCAAATTAATTCTATAGTAATTCTAAAATATGGATTTCCTATAACATATACCCACTTTACACCATTAAGATAATTGAAATTGAAATTCAACAAATAGTTTAATTTTACGATAGATAAAACATGATTGAATCTATACAAAATATAGTAAATGTTAAACCAGTCTCACAACAATCTTGAAATTGAAATTCAATCCATACTTCAACTATTCGATGGAAAGAACATGATTAAGTCCATGAAAATCGAATACATATTAAACCAATCTCAAAACATATTTATAAGAACAAGGGATCCAAACCTAGAATTGTTTAGCAATGGAAATCATATTATATGCACGAGAAACGTTGAAATAACCGATATCAATCGAGTTCCTCCCTTGCTTCACCAAAGATTTCTAGCCTTCCATGGAGTTTCTTGGCCAAAGATGAGAGAAGATTGATGTGGAGAGGAAGAATGGTGTTTTGGGTCAAGATTAGAGCTTAAAAACGTGTCAAACAAGTTTCCATAAGTGTCCGCGACAAAATAGGAATCTGGGATTTCGACCTCGAAAAATACCCATGCGACAGTATGGTTCAACCAAAATGGCCCCAGAAGTTCTCGGAAGGCAGCCAGGCGGCCGTGTGGCTATATAACCATGCGACCGCATGGTTGTCACCATATCCTCCTCCGGACAGCTTTTAGTATTTTGGCCATAACTTTCTCTCCTGATATCCGATTGAGGTGATTCAAATTGCATTAGAAAGATAACTTAAAGGAATACAACTTTAATTCTGAAATTATCTTCTAGATAGATCGTTTTCTATGTCAAAAATAGGTTCCAATATAAAACTGAAAACCGATGCGTAACTTTTTCAATTAGGAATTGATTTGTGAAGATGTTTTGGTCATATTTCACTTCTTTTGACTTCAAATTACATCCAATTGACTCCTAGACTTCTTGAATCATCATTCCATCGCCCGTCTCATTATGGATTATTTGCAACTTGGTCCTGCACTTTCACTTTATTCCATTTTGGTCCTTTTTTGCTCTTTTCTTCTAAATTTCAACTTTTCTACTAAAATGCTACCTGAATCAAAGCATAAGTATAATGAGTGCATTTTACTATTAAATAATAACACAAATGCAATAATTAAGAGGGGAAAATTATGATATTTTGTACTCTTATCACATGAACTATGTCTCTGTGTAGCGGTCAATATTTTTGGTTCAAAGTATGTTGAAAAGATAAATCAAAGAGTTACAATCCTTCTAGAAATAAAATTTTTCCAAATCAAATGTTTGCTATTTAAAAAAATAGAATTTATTTGTAAAAATGATTTAATTGTATTTTGCTCTTGTTCGATTTCTAATTGCATCCAATTGACTCCTATCAATATTCAATTATCATTTTGTGGTCCGAATCAACTATTTGATATTTGCAATTTGGTCATGAACTTTGTATTTCTTTTTTTCTCGCCCATTTTTTTGCTTCTTTCTTCCAATTCACCCAATTTATCTCAAGTTTTACCTAATAAACAAAATTAACATCGAATTAAGCCATAAGTCATCGAAGTTAATTACAATTAATCATATTTAACGATATAAATAAGTGTATTAAATATAGTTATCAAGCACCTCAAACTTGAGCAATTCTTTGTCCTCAAACAAAATAGGCTTTGACTTAAGCAAAAAATTTTAAACAAACATGTTTAGACAATTTGCCTTTGGTTTCATGATTCTATATCAAAATCAGAAACTGCATCAAAATCACATTGTTAAAATTAATTTCTACTTATTCAATGCAAAATTGACCTGTGTTTGAGAAAAAATTATGTCAAGCATCATAAATTCATAAAGTGACTCAAATTCCAACCCTCAATGGTCTAATTCATTCTTTCTTCACTCGTAGGATGCACATCCTCAAAGTTATTCTTCTTACTCTTTTATCAATGTGAAATCTAATGTTGAATTTCGATATAATATAATACTCATCCTCTTCCTCTCTAATTTGGTTAAATTTTACCAATTGCAGCTTAATACATCAACAAATGAAGATTTTCCTTATTTTTTATTGACTCAACCTCTTTTCTAAAGTCTAATTCTCTAAAATAAGTGCTTGGTGCTTAATTGAGGCATGTAGTGCGTCTCCTATTTCATGCACCTGTTTTTTCTCTTTTCTTGTTATCATTTTTTTTTATATGTTGACGTCTCTCTCTTAAGCTTGTTAAATGAGTATTGTAACGAGTTTTTAACCTATAACTCCCAAATCAAAAGACTTTAGTGCATCATGTTTTAGAAATACTTGCAGGCTTAATTACTCGAGTTGTAGTAAAGGCTATGAAGAAACGTTTCACAATTAGACAAAATTTTCTCTCTTTTTTTAATGAAATGATTAGTGCAATGGCCCTTGTCAAATACTTATTCTCAAAAAACGACCCTAACTTAAGATTTTCACATAATTTTCATCTTATTGACCTTAGACATCCAAAGCACATATGGAATCAACATTTATCTCAATGCTCCCTATAATAGCTCAATCATTTTCAGACTATCCTAAAGTTGGTTTAAGAATGTATCATTTAATGGTTATTTGGTTTAGCATCATGGTTTGTTAATTTGTTAATTTTTTTTCAACATATTCAAATTTTGAATCAATCTATTCTTTCATAATGCAAAACATAAATCTCGTGCTAAAAAAATATCAAATCTCACATGAATAAGTATAAATCAACTCAACAAGTAATTTTTTCACAATTTATAGTGTAAAATATGATTTCAAATATATGTATCATAGTACGCAAAATTATCTTACCCACATCAACATACAAAAATAAAAATAAAGCTAAAAATAAATTATTTTTATGAAATTTTGAATTTTTTTCATTTTTACATATGAACAAGCACACAAAACAATAAAAATACATAAAAACTCGATGTTTTCCACACCAATAGCTAAAAATATAAAAAGCGATACACAAAAATTAAGAGCAAAGAAAACAACTTAGTACTCCTTGGTATAAATCTGCAAGTGACAAATGGACTGACATAAAAGTGTAGGACCACTTGTTATATATTTTTCCTTGTGCATTGTATTCAAATGTCATGTTCTTCAATGGCAAAAAATAAAAATAAAAATAAAAATAAAATAAAAAATCAATCCTAACATGAAACGATATCAAATTAGCTCTAACACATCCTACATGAAATATGGGGATGAAGATACCCTATATTATTGAAAATTACAAAATTATTAAAAGCAATAAAATTTTCTGAACTATTAAAAATAATGAAATGTACTAATCCTATATTCTGGAAAGCATAAACAATAAAAGGAAAAATTGGAATTCTTCCCAATAATCACTTTTTTTATAGTCATTAACTTGACTTTTGAAATCTGCATCATGGAATTTCGAATAAGCTTTTGATGTCTTATTCACATTTTTTAGCCTCCTACTCACATTGATTGTTTCAGGAATCAAAGTGAAATAGAGTCATTTCATTCCAATAAATTTTAATTTATTTTTTAAGATATAGTTTTCCTTTCTCAAAGTTGGAAAAGTTATTTCATCAAAATGACAATTTGTAAAATGTGCAGTAAATAAATCACACATTAAATATTCAAGATACCTAATAATAGATGGTGAATAAAATCCACATAAATTCCCAATCTTCATTGGGGACCATTATAGAATGTTGTGGGGCTGAAATAGGGACTTGGACAACACAATCAAAAGCCCTTAGGTGGGAAATATCACGTTCATAACCAAATGCATGTTGCAAAGATGAATATTAATAATATGTAGTTGGTCTTATATAAACAGATGCTGCGGTATGTAGTATTGCATGATCCTAAGCAGAAGTTGGAATTTTGTTTTCATAAGTAATAACCTAGCAATAAATGAGAGACATTTAATAAACAACTTCACCAAATCATTTTGTGTATGAGCATGCGCAAGTGAATGTTCAATTACAATCTCAATTGACATATAATAATTATCAAATGCTTGTGATCCAAATTCACCAGCATTATGAAGATGAATGGTCTTGATTTAGTAATAAGAAATTGTGCTCGTAATTTTATGATTTGAACAAATAGTCTAGTAAAGGCTACAGTCCAAGTGGAAAGTAGGCAAACATGTGACCTTGTAGTAGAATAATCAATTAATACCATAAAATAACGAAATTATCCACATGGTAGGTGTGTTGGCTCACATATATCTATATGATTTCTTTCCAAAAAAGTTAGAAATTCAATATTAACCTTTGTAGTCGAATGTCTAATGAATAACTTGCATTGCGAACAAGCTACACATGGATAATATTTAGGTAAAAGATTATTCTAGTTCTTTAAAGGATGTCCATGTAAGTTGTTTATTATTTGATGCATCATTATAACTCTTGGATATTCAAGTCGATCATACCAAAGTATAAAACTTTTTGGGTCAAACGAACTTCTGGTTCATGACGTTATTTAATTCTACCATTTTTATAAATGTATAATACATGTCAGATAGGAATGCATGAAGTTTTTTCTTTTATTTGCTTCTGACCAGAAGCAAAAGAAGTTATACAGAGATATTTAATATTATTTTCTTGCATCGTCTCAATATGATATCCATTGCAACGAATATCTTTAAAACTAAGCAAATTTCTTCTGAATTTGCTAGAGTAAAGTATATCGTCAATATATAATTTTATATTATTTGGTAAAATGATACAAACTCTTCCAAAGCCTTTAACGATATTCGATCCACCTAATATCTATTAACATTATTTTTTGCTAATGTTAAGTCCAAAAAATATTTTTTATCTTCAAGAATGGTATGTGTAGTTACACTATCAATCAAATAGGTATCCTGTCAATCTATCATGAATCTATCAATATAAGAAATTAGTTATATTTAGAATGCTTGAATTTAAATTTAAAAGGGTAAACATAATTCAATACCATGAAATTAACGAAGCATAATAAAGTTAAAAAAAAAATCGGCGAAAAGTAAAAATATATTTCAAACTAAATTTCTAAAATAAAGGGAAATATTAGAAACATAGAAAATAAGCTAATGTATATCTTCTATCATACCACTTCTAATCAAATGGTCGATATTCCCATTTGGATCAGCAAAGAAATTGGAGACGTCCAAATAAGTTACATTAATTGGATCGTCATAATCAACAAATTTCATCTCTACTTTTCCCTTTTCCTTGATTGACTTTTGGAAAAGATCCATAAGATATTTTGTCGTACGATAGGTACATGTCCAATGCTTTTTCACTTCACTTCTAAACCAACTTTTCTTATGCTCCTATTTGGACGTACTACTTTCATTTAATTTGTGCCATTTGAAATTGTTACTTCGTTGCTGATAGCTTTGTTGATCATTTCGTTCATGGTTTATTCCACGTGCACATGCACGTGCACGTGCACGTGCACGTCCTTGTCCTTGTCTTGATATTGTATTTGCTTCAGGCAACGTGATACCATTTGCTTCAGACATAATCCATGATTTTTTCATTAGCAGTTCATTATTTTGTTTACCCACATTCGAGGCATGAAAGGTGGAAAAAGTTTTCTCCGATATATCTTCATCAATGATTTTTTTCTCAACATAAAGTTAATTTTGAACTTATTCTGAATAGTTCAGAATTGTACTTACTAACAGTTTTGAAGTATTGCATACAAATGTGCATCTACTCATAGCGAGCTTTAGGAATGACTATAGTCCTCTGATGATCAAATCTTTCGGTTATTTTTTCCAAAATATTGTAGATCTTTCTTGGTGAGGTATTCAATTTTCAATCCATTATGAAGATGATGATGAAGGAAGATAAGTTCTTTACACGATCCTGCAAGGATTATTTGTTTCTTTCTTCTATTGTCTCTCCCGCACCTTTTGAAATAAGATGGATATTAGAAACAAGTACTCATGATAGATAGTTTTTACCAGATATGTCAGGTGCAGTAAAATCAAGTTTTATGATATTTGTCATTTGATTAACTACACAATGAAGAAATACAGTTAATTTCGAAGAATATGATTAAAGATTATATTACATAATAATTAACCTAGTAGTCAATGCCAAGATGACATGAGTTATATATTTTTCTTCAGGGATAAACACTAATTCAAAAAATAATATATTTTTCGAAACATGCTACTTCGAGAGCAAATTGTATTTTACTATTACTTCTTCAAGAGCAATATGTCAATATTCTTCTGAATATTGAAAAATATAATCCATGCTCTTCAGGAGCAAGTAATATTCTTCAAGAGTATTAATTATAATATTATTCTACTTCATGAGCAACAATAAATAATTTATAAGAGACGGATCTAAGATTAATATTCTTCTGGAATATTAATTATAAAATTGAGCTACTTCAGGAGCAACAACATGATAAATTATTAATTTAAAATTTATATAAGAACATCTAAAAATATTTAATCAAGTTAAAGACACGGAGCATTTAATAATAATCATAAATGTTTATCTTGCCAAATAAACTAAAGCATAGAATAAGTTAAAGCATGAATTAAAAAATAATATTTGTACAAATAAACGTGAATAGTACGTGTACAATCATGAATTAAGTATGAATATATGTATAGAACAGCAGTCTTATAGAAAAATTCATTGTTTAACCATTTGAATATTTGCAGTAAAAGAAGTAAACAAACATGATGCTTTCATAAAAAAATAAAAATAAAAAATGTAATTTTGGAAGAAATCATTATTTGTTAATGAAAATGAGAGAAGCAGTTAGCGGCAGCAATAGTTACAGTGGAAAGAAATCATTTTCTCAAAAACTTGTAGTAAATTCGTTGTGATCCCTATGGATGCACAAAAAAATTTACGTGTCATCAAATTAATTTAGGTACATGTGATAAATGATTATTCTTGAAAAAAATTACTACCTTCTCTAAATTTTGAAGAACTGAGCTCTCATGTTAATAACGTATTATAAAATGAGAAAAAAATAAAAGCAAAGAAAAGAAAAGAGAATAGAAGGAGGTTAATAGACTTGTGTGTATTTTATTGAGAACCAAAGTCCTATATTTATAGAGCAGAATCAGGGATACAATGGTAATAATTTCTAAGGCTATAGGGGTACAATTGTCATTTATTAATAAACCCTACTAAACTTACCATTTACAACATTTATAAACTTACTACACATGCAATAACATTTCATATCTAACGTGCCCAGAAACTCATGCATATCTTATAACAAGTAATCAATGAGAAGCTTTGGGCATTAGAACTATTTGGATTTTGTTTGTCTTTCCCTCTATCTCTTTATAAGAGATACACGGCTTGTAGTTGTAGCTATGCATGCATGGAAAGACATTGCTTTCCTCTTGTTTTCCACATGTAATCTGAATGCGTGCAAGCTATTTCTTGGAGTCGACTCCACCACTTTATTTTCTTGGTCCCTTAGCTGTTTTATTTCTCTTTAAGCTTCTTCATTCCTCATCAAGCCTTTCTCCTCCTCTAATGTATACTTATATACACATCATCTAAGGTTACGTTACAAGTACTCATTTTCAAGGGCTTAATACTCTAGTCGTTTTCTTACTTGTCATATCCACGAAATTTTATATGCCCCTGTTTGATGACCATTATTTTGAAAAAGTGGAGTTTTGAATGGTGCTTTTTTGGAGAATGTGGAATGTTGGAAAAAGTTTTGACTTTACATGCAAAATATTTTATTATTTAAATGTGGTTGAAAATGTATATGAGAATTAAAGTTTTGATTTAAAAAGAGACAAACGGGGGCTAAGTATTCTTTCTCTCTATATAGAGAAAGTTACATCAAAATACCATCTATCCAACTCAAATTTTTTTTTCTTGTTAACAAGGGTTTGATACTTTTTTTTCTAGCTTATTGATAAGTGTAGTTTATACACCTATTTGGGATCCTAAATGATGATATTTTGTTATTCTTTGAACATATTAGTACCTAATTTGTTATTTATTACTTTTATTAGGAATATTTCATGTTTCAATGAAGAATTGGAAAAAAGAATGAAAAATGGTTAAAATGAAGCAAATCCAAAGTATGGGGATCAAAGTATAAATATGTAACGATTGATTGGACCACAAAAGATACTTTGAAGATTGATAGGAGTCAATTGAATGCAAATTGGAGTAAAAAATGAAAGGGATATGATTGGAGTATTACCATAAATCGACTTCCAATCATATAAGATATTTTCAAGATTTTTGGTTAAATTGAGACCCATTTTTCGTTCTTTTTTTCAATTCTTCTTTGAAACATGAAATTTTCCTAATAAAAGTAATAAATAACAAATTAGGTACAAATCTGTTCAATGAATAACAAAATACCATCATTTAGGATCCATAAGTGTAGAAACTATACTTATCAAACCCCCAAACTTGAATCTTTGTTTATCCTCAAACAAAACTAAAACCCACCAAACACACAGTGTTAATCACCTAATTGGTGGTCAATCAATCAAGCAATGTAAAACGATTTAGCTAGCTAACCCGGCTTTTTATCTCAGGACTGAAATCATAAAATCAAATCTATGCACAGCTTCAAAATCACAATACACAAATTGAAATCTACTTTTCCAATGTAAAATTGACGTGTGTGTGTGTGGAGAATTAAGCATAGCATCATGAATTCACAAATAGTTTCAATTCCTAGCCCATAATGGTCAAATATGTCATTCATCACCGTAAAATTCACACACCCTCAAACTTATTCTTTTCACTCTTTTCAAGTGTGTGACCTAAGGTTTAATTTTAATAGTATCCTTATCTCTCTAGTTTAGGTAAATCTCACTAATTCCAGGTCAATTTATCAATAAACAAGGATTCTCCATAATTAGATCGCTTCAATCTCCAGAACTCAACTAGGCTAATAATCCCTCATCAAAAGTCAATTTTCTTAAACAAGTGTTTGGGACATAATCAAGGCATTCAATGCATCTTCTGTTTCATGTACTTGCTTTTTCTATTTTATTTCTCACTTTTCATTTCAAAATTTTTTTATTTGCAGCATTCTCTCCCTTAAGCTTTTTAAATGACCTCTTTAGCGAGCTTTAGGCCGATAACTCTCATGACAGTTAACTTTAGGGCAACAAGTTTTAACACCCTTACAAGATTAATAACTTGAGCCATAAAGGCTACAAAGAAAAAATTTCAAATAAAATATTTTTTTTATATTTTATATCTTGATTAGTGCAATATCCCTCATTAAACACCTATCTAAATAAATCAACTTCTAACTTGGGACTTTCACCCAATTTCATCCACTTTATACAATTCACACAAGATTTTATTATTATTTTTTTTTTTATAGTTTCACACATTGAATCCCCATTTATCTCAAAATCTTCCTACAATAGTGAAATCCTGTAAACTATTCTAAATTTGGTCTAAAGATGTAAAATATAGTCGTTTTGGATTTAGCATCTATGGTCCACTATTTCAACCTATCCAATTATGAAATCAACTCATTCTTACACAACGCTTAACTTAATTTATGTACTCAATATATATTAATTGCACATGAAAAAGCAAAAATTAACTTAAGCATGCGACATATTCACCATTCATAGATCAATTCATGATTCAATATATATATTATTGTCAAACACGCTAACTAACTCACACAAGCACACAAAAAGAAAATATTTGAAAATTTTCAATTTTTTTTAATCTTTTTGTATTTTTTTTAATATCTAAAACAATAAAACACAACAAAACAAATGAAAACTCATGTTTTACAAAAAAAAAAAAAAAAAATTGTTCGTGTGAAACCCGCAAGCGTACGGGATCGTTGTACAAGTAATAAGATTTGTGAGTTAAGAGTACCGTTCCCACAAGGGATAAGGTCTAATATTTAGTTAAGTAACTTTTACTAAATTCGAAGTAATATAAAATCAAAAAACTTGTTATTTTTATGTTTTATATGCTAATCTTAAACTAAGAAGGCAAATAAAATATTTATTTAATATGTGAATATTTGTATTACAATCGTGAATCCCCCTATTGCCATTTAATTCAACTTTTAATTTATAATTTAGTAAATTCATGCATTCAAGACAATCGATAATCCACTTTTATTCAATATTATTTCTCAAGATATATTAAACATATGTTTAACACGACCCGATTCTATTCCTAGTCCGAATACATATGAAAAACATGCATTGATTCACAGGATTTATCACACATGATTGCACATGCCATAGATATTATTCCTGACACCTATTGTCCATGTATTGATTTTACCGTGTTCTAGACTTATTGTGAGTATTTCTCCACTGCAACAAGTAACTTACTATCTAATTGGTGATTAAGTAATTAAATAGTTCAACGGGAATGCAAAATCAATCAAGAAAAAAACATGAAGTACCAAATTAATTATCTTGAATTAAAATAAACAAACAATAGGGTTCATCATTCATCAAATACAATGAGAAACTAGCCTAGCATATTAATATATAAATTACAAGAAGAATACTAGAAAAATATCACCCAGATCATGAAAGAATACAAAAGATGTTGATCTTCAAGTCCAAAGTTGAATTCTTCAAAATCTTGATGTAACAGAACTTCAATTCCTTGCTATAGCTTGATCTTCTCTCTTAAAATATAATGATTGACCCCTTGTTCTTGATGAATTTGATAAAACTATTGTGTATAAAGAGACAAGAGAGAGATCCTTTCATTGTTGCCCATATTTTATATTTATATGATGAAAATAGGTTAAAATTCACGCCTAAACTGTCTTCCAAAAGAGTTTGAATCAAATAAGGAAAGTTACCTTTGCGCGCACATAATTTTGTCTCTGCACAGCTTTCAATATTTTGGTTATAACTTTCTCTTTCATTGTCCAATTAGGTGATTCAAAGTGTGTTGGAAAGTTAGTTAAAAGAGCTACAATTCTTCTAGAAATACAATTTTTCCAATTCAAAAGTTCTCCATCCGAAAAATGGGTCTTTATTTGACCAAAAATCTTGAAGATATCTTATATGATTGGAAATTGATTTATGGTAATACTCTGATCATATCCCTTTCTTTTTTACTCCAATTTACATTCAATTGACTCCCATCAATCTTCAAAGTATCTTTTGTGGTCCAATCAATCATTAGATATTTATACTTTGGTCCTCATACTTTGGATTTGCTTCATTTTAGCCATTTTCTGTTCTTTTTTCCAATTCTTCTTTAAAACATGAAATTTTCCTAATAAAAGTAATAAATAACAAATTAGGTACTAATTTGTTCAAAGAATAACAAAATATCATCATTTAAGATCCCAAATAAGTATAGAAACTACACTTATCAAACCCCCCAAAGTTGAATCTCTGTTTGTCCTCAAACAAAACTAAAACCCAGGAAACACACAAACACATAGTGCTAATTACCTAATTAGTGGCCAGTCAATCAAGCAATGTAAAAGGATTTAGCTAGCTAACCAGTCTTTTTATCTCAGGATTGAAATCATAAAATCAAATCTGTACGCAGCTTCAAAATCACAATACACAAATTAAAATCTACTTTTCCTATGTAAAATTGACGTGTGTATGTGGAGAATTAAGCATAGTATCATGAATTCACAAATAGTTTCAATTCCCAGCCCTTAATGGTCAAATATGTCCTTTCATCACTCGTAAAATTCACATGCCCCCAAACTTATTCTTTTCACTCTTTTCAAGTGTGTGACCTAAGGATGGATTTTAATACTATCCTTATCTCTCTAGTTTAGGTAAATCTCACTAATTACAGGTCAATATATCAATAAACAAGGATTCTCCGTAATTTGATTGCTTCAATCTCCGGAACTCAACTCGGCTAATAATCCCCCATCAAAAGTCAATTTTCTTAAACAATTGTTTGGGACATAATCAAGGCATTCACTGCATCCTCTGTTTCATGCACTTGCTTTTTATATTTTATTTCTCAATTTTTATTTCAATATTTTTTTTTTATTTGCAGCATTCTCTCCCCTAAGCTTTCTAATGATCCTTTTAGCGAGCTTTAGGCCAATGACTCCCAAACTAGTTGACTTTAGGACAACAGGTTTTAATACCCTTACAAGCTTAATAACTCAAGTCATAAAGGCGACGAAGAGAAATTTTCAAATAAAATATATTTTTTATATTTTTATACCTTGATTAGTGTAATATTCCTCATTAAACACCTATCCAAATAAATCAACTTCTAACTTGAGACTTACACCCAATTTCATCCTTCTAACTTTATACAATTCACACAAGATTTTTTTTTTTAATAATTTCACACATGGAATCCCCATTTATCTCAAAATCTTCCAACAATAGTTAAATCCCCCAAACTATTCTAAATTTGGTCTAAGGATGTAAAATATTGTCGTTTTGGGTTTAACATCTATGGTCCACTATTTCAACCTATCCAATTATGAAATCAACTCATTCTTACACGATGCTTAACTTAGTTGATGTACTCAATATATATCAATTCCACATGGAAAAGCAAAAATTAACTTGAGCATGCGACATATTCACCATTCATAGATCAATTCATGATTCAATATATATATTATTGCCAGCTAGGCTAACTAACTCACACAAGCACAAAAAAAGAAAATATTTTTGAAAATTTCAATTTTTTTATCTTTTCATATTTTTTTAATATTTAAAACAATAAAACACAAAAACAAATGAAAACTCATATTTTTCACCCCCAAACTTAAATTAGACATTGTCCTCAATGTCTTAAATCCTATGTCCGCATAGAAGGGGTGGGGAAGAAAATGAAGAAAAGACTCCCTTGATATGGCGATGAAATTCAATGGCTAGCTTTTCCTTGTCTCCTGTTGTTTCCTTGGTAATGGTTAGTTCAAGTGTTTCACAACGTCATGTTCCTGTACAATGTGGATAAATAAAGTATTAAAACACAAAATATCTGGAACAAGTATTACTTGGCTCAAACATCAATAAATCAACAAGTAACCTAAGGAAAAATGGGATATGGATGATAATTCCCTAATTAAAACTATAAAAATAAACTAAATTATCCTACAAGTAGAAAGAAAAATAAATAAAAGGGATAGAAAGATTGGGTTGCCTCCTAACAAGTGCTTATTTATAGTCTTTAACTTGACTTAATTGTTTCCGCATCATGAAATTTTAAAGAACACTTTTGATGCCTTGCTTAGTTTGCCCATTTTAATTTTGCTCCACTCTTCGTTGCTTCTACAAATTTTAGCACTGTCCCTTCCAATGTTATATGACTTGCATATCTTGTAACTGGCAATTATGTTAATAAAAGATACTTAATTGAATGTTCGTAAAATTCAAGGAATTGGGTTGTAATTTTTGTATAGATGGCTAAGATTGATTAGGGTTAGAGTTTAAAGTTGGAAACGAGGTAAGAAGATTGCTAAAATTTCATTAGCTAGCCGCTTGACCATTGCTCGAGCCAAAATAACAGAAAGCTCGTCACACGCTTGTCATCCCTGTGTTGCTCAAGCAAAAAGCTCACTCACTTTTCGTCGAGTTGTTCCTCGAACGACAGTAATACGTGGCCAAACCCTAGGTTGTGATTTTGAAGAATTTCATACAATCTATGGCACTTATTCGTCCCCCACCTATATATACCCAAGGCATGGACGAAATTTTTGAGGTTGCTACATTGTGCTATCATTGAGAAACACTTTTATATTATCTTTGAGAGATCTAAGAACACAATTCAACTGGTGGAATCAATCATTCATTCTTGAGATCCGACAACCTAGTTTTGGAAAAACATCACATCTTTGTAATCCTAAACACTTGGCTTCCTTAATTCATTGAGAACGTGACTCTCTCATTGGGGATTAAGAGAGGCGGACTTCAAGTGCATGAAAAGAACCAGAACAGGAGGTTCTTGAGAATTCTACTTGGAAGAGGCAATTAGTTTAAGATCAGGAGGCTGAAAGAAGACAGCAGATCTTGTGGACTTCAGGATGTAGATCGGGAAGTTTAGTGGAGTCGCTAGACAGTATCTATGGCAGTAGATCGTGAGACTAAAAGATTGGCAGTGGGTCTTGGAATTTACAGGAATTACAACAGCTAGAACTAGAGAAAGTTACTAGTCTGGAATCGTGCTGTAACTCTGATTGACTATAGTGGAGGTAACTGGCTTGGTCTTGGATATCAGAGTGAGGTTGATTATTTGCATGGCAACGATGAAATATGATATTCCATTATTGGATTGAAATAAGAGATTTACTTTATGGCAAGTGAAGATGCAAGTAGTTCTCTTGCAGATGGCTTTGGAGGAAGATTTGCTTGTCTTTTATAAGACACCTTAAACGTAGACGCAGGATAAAAAGCAGGTAGGGATTGGAAACCCCAATGCCAAATTTATCTACATTTATCAAATCAGAAAATGTTCTAAAGAAGAAAAGTGTCGATATATCGTGGTTGAAGTTGAAGTAACTTTGTATGAAAAAGAGATTAACCAGTAAGCTACACTTGAAGCAACGCTTGTATTCTCATCGAATGTCCGAAGATGTGTCATTGGATGACCACTTAACTAGGTTCAAAGAAATCGTGGCCGATTTGGAGATATTAGAGGTCAAGTATGATGAGAAGAACTTGATGTTGATGTTGTTGTGTTCTCTATTATCATCATATGTGACTTTTAGAGATACTATTCTCTATAGCCGGGATATTCTCACCGTGGAAGAGGTTTATTATACTTTGCTATCTAAGGAGAAGATGAGGCATCGTACTGGAGGATCTGAAAGTCAAGTTGAGGGCTTGGTTGATCGTCGAAAGAATCAGGGTAGGAATCTTGGTAGGAATATGAGGAGCAAATCAAAATCCAAACATGTAGAAAAAGGATGTCATTACTATAAAAAGAATGGACATATTAGGGTTGATTGTTACTCTACAGAAATGAGGTTGTTGGTGCTACTGAAAAAGGAAAGCAACATGTTAACATAGTACAAGCTGATGTTATGGAAAATTGGCAATGTGAAAGAGAGCTTCTTGTAATTTTTGGCATGGATTCCAAACCTTGGGAAAAATAGGTCCTTATTCGGCATGTACTTTTCACATGTGTCTTAACAGGGATTGGTTTACAATATATAAAAGAGTTTCAAGAAGTGTAGTGATTATGAGAAAAACGCCCTTTGCAAAATTGTCGAAGTTGGTATAGTCAAAATCAGAATGTTTGATGGTGTTATCAAAATACTTACACACGTCGGTTACATTACATTCCAGAACTGAAGCAAAATCTCATATCTTTGAGTACTCTTAACTCAAAAGGTCATAAATACACTGGTGAAGGTGAAGTTTTGAAGGTGAGTCAGGGCATTTTTGATGTTATGAAGGGACCAAAAAACTCTACATAATTATACATTTTTGCAGGGTTCCACAGCTATAGGAGATATGAAGAACGAATCTAATTGTATTAGTGTCTATAATTGATTTTTTTCTGTGTAATTCTAATCAATAGGGCCTCATTGGTAAGTGCTACATCAACCTGGATTTACATATGTTAATGTTTATCTATTACAAAAAACAAGTCATTTATGGATAATATTGGGAGGGCTATTTAGATCCAGTCTAATCTCTACTTCTTGTTTGACTGATAATGAAATTACTAAACTTTGGCATATACAACTTGGGCATATGAGTGAGATTGTTATGGCAGAATTGAGTAGGAGTGGACTTCTTGATGGACAGAAGACCAGTAAGATGAAATTTTGGAAGCATTGTGTCTTTGAGAAATAGAAAAGGTCAAATTCACTACAAGAAGATATAACATTACGGGAACACTTGAATATATCCACTCAAATATTTGGGACCGGCCAAGGTACCTTCAAGTGGAGATGATTATGATCTGTTAATAGTGATTGATGATTGCAAATGTGCGATATATTTGGGACCTTCAAGGAATGGAAAATAGTGACAAAGAATCAAACTAGAAAAACATATTGAGCATCTACGTATAGATAATGGGTTGGAGTTTTGTTCAAATGAATTCAATAGCTTCCACAGGATTGAAGGCATCTTAAGGTATTTGACAGAGTCCAGAACTCATCAATCGAATGGTGTGGCAAAATGGATGAATAAAACCTGGATGAAAAAGGTTCATTGTATGTTTCCAGATTCTAGTTTACCTAAGATTTTTTTTGTTGAAGCAACTGTCACAGCTTTTTTTATTAATCGCTCACCCTCAACTGCCATTGAGAAAAATACATTAGAAAAGGTATTGTTTGGTAAATCTTCATGTTATACTGATTTGAAGATTTTTAGGCATCCTGCTTATGCTTATGTAGATAATGAGAAATTGGGGCCTTGCTCTAAAAAGTGAGTCTTTCTTGGGTATAAATCAAGTGTGAAGGAGTATAAATTGTGGTGTCCTGAGACAAGAAATATGGTAGTTAATAGAGATGTAGTATTTGATTAATTTTCTATGGTTCATGATTCACCTCGTGGGATTCTAATGAAAATGAGAAACAGAATCATTCAACTCAGGTGGAGTTGAAAATCAGTCCAGGAGAACAATCAAAGGTTCCAAAGTAGTCTAGCTCAGAACTGATAGACAATAATACTATGCCGACACCATCAACAAAAATGTAGAATTCAACTACTAAGGATAGACCTCTTAGATAGATTAAACCTCTACAGTAGTATGGAGAAAGCATACTTAGTAGCTTATGCTTTGAATATAGCTGAAGAAATTGATTTCACAGAGAAACTTGCTACATATTCAGAGACAGTCGGTTATAGTGATTCTAGCAAATGGTTGATTGCTATGCAAGAAGAGATGGAGTCATTAAATAAAAACTATAATTAGGACTTGGTGAAACTACCTAAGGATAAAAGGGTTGTTTCCTACAAGTGAGTGTTCAAAAGAAAAGAATGAACATCAAGGATTGAAGATACTAGGTATATGGCTAGATTGGTAGCAAAGGGCTACAGTCAGATTTCAGGTGTGGATTACACAAAAATGTTCTCACCGGTTATAAAGCAAAGTTCAATTCGGGCTTTGATTGGGATAGCGACAAAGAATGATTTGAAATTTGAGCAAATAGATGTTAAGACAGCATTCTTGCATAGAGAACTTGAGCAAAACATTTACATGCAACAACCAGAGGGTTTCATGATTTTTGGAAATGAATACTATTGTGCTTGTTGAAGAAGTCCTTATATGGACTAAAACAATCACCGAGACAATGGTACAAAAGGTCCGATTCATTCATGATTGTCATAGTTTCAACAGAATTAATTATGATAATTGTGTGTACTTCAAAAATGAAGATGGTGAATCGATCGCATATTTGCTATTATATGTTGATGCTATGCTCATTGCAGCCAAGGAGAAAGCATATGTCGAAAAAGTGAAATCTTACCTTAGTAAGGAGTTTTAGATGAAAGATTAGAGTTTAGCAATGAAAATTTTTTGTATGAAAATCTTAAGAGATAGAAAGGTTGGCAGATTGTACTTAAGTTAGAAGGGCTACATTGAGAAGGTGCTTCAAAGATTTAATATGCTTAACGCTAAGACTGTTAGTACTCCCTTGGCTATCCACTTCAAATTATCATCTGGATTGTATCCTCAATCAGATGAAGACATTGATTATATATCTCGGGTTCCTTATTCTAGTACAATTAGTTCGCTTACGTATATTATTGTTTGTACAAGACCAGATTTGGCACATGCAGTCAATGCAGTTAGTAGGTACATAGGAAATCCTAATAAGGAACATTAAAAAGCAATGCAATGGATATTCAGATATTTGAAGGGCTCAACTAATGCTTGCTTGCATTTTAGTATATATACAGATGGAGTCATTGGGCATGCGGATTCAGATTATGCATGGAATATTGATAAAAAGAGATCACATACAGGGTATGTATTCACCCTTCGAGGTTATGCTATTAGTTGGAAAGCTACTTTTCAAAATATAATAGCTTTGTCTACAATAGAGGCAAAGTACATGGCCATTACAATGACATATAAGGAGGCTATGTGATTAAGGGATTTGATTGATGAAATTAGTGAAGACCTGCAGATTTTCTACGATATATTGTGATAGTTAAAGTGTTATTTTTCTGACTAATGATCTCATGTTCCGTAAGAGGACTAAACACATTAACGTGAGGTGTAATTTTGTGTGAGAAGTAATGTTGATACCAAGGATAATCCTGCTAATATGAAGACAAAAGCACTTCCCATTGCTAAGTTTTAGTATTGTTTGAATTTAGTTGGTATTTGTCATTGATTTAGTCCATTTGGGCTTGATTAGAAAAGGATAAGTGGTGTTTAATTTGAAGATATGTTTTTTGAAATTTTTTATTGAAATTTGGTTCGAGGTAGAGATATGTTGTAATGTGAACCAAATTCTAGTGGGTATTAGAGTTCTAGTTGAAGTGGTCTTGAAGAGATCAAAATTAGGTACCGGGAAGAAAATTCATCGCATTTTCGCTAATCTATCGCAAGCTAACTGCTCGAGTGGCACCAATAATTTTCAACAGGGACTTTTCACCCGCTTGTCGCTACTATGGCTCTCCTACCGCCCTCCTGTCGCTCGAGTGACAAGGTTTTTCATGTTTCACATTTTAACGCGTTTTGGACTCCTACTCATCTTCAACTTAGTGTGTATATATATATCATGACTTTTATTGTTCCAATAACAATTCATATAATATTTTGAGAGCTTTTGATCTTAGCTGAGAGTATTGAGATCTATTGCTATTGATTATAGTGGATTTTTCCTCGCCTATGGTCTTTTTCTCGTCTTGAGTTTCCATGTAAATTTTGGTGTTCTTTATTTTATTTTTTTTTATTTCATTATTGTCATTATCTTGCGATCATAATCATAACAATAATTTCAATAATTTCGACCGTTATTGCTTAACTATAGTCAACGAGAATTTCTTAACATTGAATCTAATCAAAGATTAGACTTGATCGGATAAAATGTAAGATCTTCAACCAAGTGAAACTAATGGATGAAAGAGTTCATGATGTGATCTATTCAAACTTAGTGTCGTCTCCAGTAAGATGTCTGTCCTCCTATGTATGACTACATATTACATGTCAAGGATGAGCCTAATACCTATTTAAGTATCCATCCTACACAAGGAGACAACCTTGTGCTAATGGGCCTTGGGTTTCAATACTTACACTATTTTACGTATGTTGGAGAAGTTTTGGCCTCAGTCTCCAATTATGAAAGTACTCTAGGAATGACCAAAGAGAAGTTTGATGAATAACTACTCCGATTAAATGATTATAAGGAACCAAAATTTCTGTCTTCTTAAACAATTTGTATCCTCAACAATAACTAGAGATGTGAAATTTAAGGCTTAAATGCATTTTAAATTTTAGAATAAAAAATCATATTAAAAGGTTGAATAGCATATTTAATCTAAAATTTGAGTTTATAACAGACGTTAAGTTTTCAATTAAAAAAATTTCTCTGTGTTTTAAATAGTACATGTACACTTAATACAGATTTCGTGGCTAATACAAGAAGAATATGAAGATCAAAGTTGAAAGAGGTCAAATAGTAGTCACATTCAACGAATCTTTGAATTGATTTCATGTTTTGTATTATAAACTATACTACAATTGATCAAGAAATAATGGTACTCACTGATAAATAGTACGAGTATGGGTGCAAATAAGTGTTGTGATTTAGAAAATATGAGTCGTGATGGAGTTTCTAGGATTTCACTCAAAATTTGTGAAGATGAAAGAAAATATTTAGAAATAATATTGGTATATAGTACGAGTTTTAAATAGATGAATATGGCATATCATCTATGGCATAATTCAATTAAGAAAATGAATCACATTGAAATTAGGTTAACAAAATAATTGTGTGCATATATAATATACACATAATGATATATGAGCTAATTGCAACGCACTTGAATATTCTAAAATGTGAGCAAGAGAGAAAAATATTGTATCACAAGGTTTCCTAAATTTAGAAAGTCAATTTTTCTTCTGGACTTTGGCTTTTGGTCGTCACACAATTAATTGACATTTTTCTTTAGTCTTCATCTTTTTTATTTATTATTTTCCATTGTTTTTGCTGTACATTTTGGTTTACACTACTAAAATCAGCTTTTCACCTACGGATAATTATCAACAGACACGATTCATTAGTAATTAGAAACAGGCTATTTATTGATAAAAGTATTAGACTTTTAACTACAAAAATCACAAACAGAACTTCCGTTGGAAAAGTGGTAGCTCTTCTCAAACGCATATTTTGTGCCTAATGTTGTTGTTTAATATGCATACAATTTACAAATAGCATTTTCGTAGGTAATGTAATTCAACCTCTTTTCTAAAAATTGTGTCAACCTTTCACCTACGGATTTTCCATGGGTGAAGAGTAATTCATATTACAAACGCAATTGTCATTGCTAATATTAACCAATTTTAATAATTAACATATTCAAACACTCTCTTACCGTAGGTGAAGGGTAATGAATTTTTTTCAAAAAAATAAATAAATAATAAAAATAAAAAATTCAGCCTCTTCTCCAATGGAAATTCCATAGATAAAGATTAATTCATATTACCTATGGAAAATTCGTTGATGATATTAATCAATACTAACAATTAAAAAAAAATTTAATCATTCACCTACCAAATATACGTAATTGAAGGGTAATAAAATATAAATAATTATTTATGCAATAATAAAATACACTACAACCAAACTAAGGGTACAATACACTATAGATAAACTAATGGTATAATATACTACAGACAAACTAAAGGTACAACACTCAACGACCCGACCAAATAAATTCTTATCCCACATCACAAGTTCACAGCAAAATCTTTGGTGATGTCCTCTATAAATTAGTGGTTCAATAATTGGTTAAACAATTTTTTGGTCCTTTCAATTTAGTAGGCTAAAAGTTAAAAAAAAAAAACTTATAATTATTAAACAATAATAACAATAATAAATAATAAATAATATTTTTTTTTTTGCCACGCCTCATACCTATGCGGCTTTTTAAAGCACCAACTTTTATGAATTTTAATGGTAGACATTTTCCAATGAAAAATCGATTGGTAATGGTTAAGATTTTTACCAATGAAATATCTGTTGATAAATGGTTCACACTTTACTAATAAAAATTCGTTCGTAAAATGTTTACTCTATATCTCTGACAACGACCCACTAATTAACAACAGATTTGTGATTGTTAATTTTCCATTGGTAAAGAGTCATAGCAACGAATATCGTGGTTTCAGAACAGAAAATTCGTGCTTGAAGCCCTTTTTTTATAATGTTAACCGTTGTGTTATTATATTTAAATATGTCATTGCATCCTTTTTTAGTGTAGTTTAAGTAATTGATTAAAATCTATAAATTCAATAATTAATTTTAATAATATATTTAATGGGAATTGCTACTTTTTAATCTTTCACTTCACCTGCTATTGAATATTTATGTGATTAAACTAAAATACTGAATCATAAACTTACGTTTAAGAATTTATAATTTTTATTTCATTTATACTAGGAAAATGTTCACTAGAGAAAATTAGATTACTTAGATTGCTATAAATGAGTTCTGAGCATGCTTATGTTGCTTCTGCAACTCCAATCATGGTGGTGATTTTAATGATACTATTAGCATATAATAATATCGTCATTTCTATGTGTTTGTTGCATTTGAATTTCCCCCATTAAAAAATATTTTCAATAGTAACCGTTGTGACTCTCATTATGTGTAAAAGAAGATTACCCTGTAAATGCACAGATAATATGCATGTCTTCTGCAGCTGTTATGCGGGGATTGTTTTGGCTGTTTATTCCACGAGTAAGGTGACCAAGGCGAAAGACCAAGATGACCATCAGAACTGGCTTTTGAACTGGGCCGGTTAGTTATGCAGTTTAAATTTCTTATGCTAAAAGTATTTTCCCGCAATAGTGATTGGAATAATGTTTCTACCATGAAAATGACGCATCCAGTATTTATATCTTTTAATAAAACAATCAGGGTGGCCTTTATTTGGTGAAATATGCATTGTGGTGCAATGGCAGATTTCAGGGTCTTTGTTGTTTTTCATACTACTAGGGATGGACATGGTCCGGTTCGGTTCAATTCTAACGAGAACTGAACCGACCCGAATTTTTCGGGTATTTAGTAAGTAGAACCGTCGGGTCCAAATTTAATTACAGAACCGTTCGGGTTCGGTTCGGTTCGATCCGGTTCGGTTCCATTCGATTCCGTATTATAATTAAATTTTTAAATATATATAAAGTTACGTTAATTTAATTAATGATATGTTCAATATTAACTCTTACAAAATAATGTAGTTCATTCTTATGTATTTCACGTCTCTTTTTGCTGAATTCTTCACAAATTTGATTATTAAAATCACAGAAAGAGAAAGATATCGAGCTCAAAATAATTAAGAGAGATGTTATAAAGCTTTAATTCGATTTTCTCCGATAGAAACGACACTACAGTAGAATAACAGATTTGAATAAAATTGAGGTTAATTTGATTAAGTTGATTTTGAACTGAAAATTAGAAATAGGAAAATCATATTTTATGGTTTGAACTAAATTAATTAGTTAACAAATTTATTTAGAAAAATAAAATAATTTTACTTATTTAAAATAAATTAATTAAAAAAATTACGGAGATTCGGCTCTTATTCGATTCTTCGGGTCTTGGCCTAGAACTGAGAATCGAACCATACCCGTCGATTCTTGATTCAAATACCCGTTCGGGTATTTAACTTGAGAAGAACCGTCGGGTTCGGTTCAGGAGTTTTGTCCAGCCCTACATACTACAATCTAAGGTTAAACTTACATAGTAGACTATGAATGCTTCATTTCAATTCAATGCATGTGTTGTCGATTTTATATTCCGCAAGTATATGGGTTGTAATAAGTAATATAGTGAATATATGAGTACAGATAATCGTTCCCATAATAACTATAATTTATTAATTAATTTAATATTTCTAACTTCAATTTGACGAAAACGAATTATGATTTGTGATTGTTGATCTCAATTCTAATTATCTAAATGCACACAATTAATCAAGTTGGGTTTGTAAAGTATGAATGTAAATATTAAGACTTGTATTTTCACCTATGGATCCCCTTTAATTCTCTAATCAAGATTCTTAACTTAATGTAGTAATCGGTCGAATTCTTCTAACGTATTAAATTAACCTATGTCGAGTTCAAATTAATTCTATTAATTAACAAAATCAATTTCATATCACTATGTAAATCTGAATACTTAAATCTCTATGAATTCATGTAATGATTGCATTGACTAGAAAATGAATATTTACATTTTTTTATATTAGTTCTTGAATTTTACCATATGGTCTAAATCTATAACTCGCCTCTCGACTCATTATATATTCACAAAATTATTGAAATATTGACTAAGTAATTCGAAGCATTAAAATCTATAAATAAAATCAAAACTTATAATATATATATATATATATATATAGGAATTTAATAAGCATCTCCAATAAGGAATTTGAATCTACATAGAAATACAAAAATAGTTGAAATTTTTTATAGTTAAGTACACTTTGATCCTCCACATTAAGTTCTTGTGCATCTCATGTTCTATTTATTTGCATAACAGGTTCTCATCTTCACGACTTGATTAATTTGGTCCTCCAACTCCAATTCTTCAATTTTGTACCATTTCAATCCAATTTCATCCAAACTTATACAATCCGAGTTTTACCTATAATTAACCAAAATTAACCTAAATTAAGTAGATATTCCCTCAAAATAATAAAAATATAAGCTCGAATAAGTGAATAAATCACACTTATCAAATACCCCCAAATTTAAACTCTTGTTCATCCCGAGCAAGACTATCTACGAACAGACTTGCAAACAAAAACATAGAAGCTTTAGACAACCTTGCTAGCTTACCTCAATTATTTGAAATCATTTGATAATTCATAAAAAATTCTTAAACAGTAGAAATAAAATTAATTCTTTACTCATTCAATGCTCGATTGATGCGTATGTGTGCATAGTCAATTTAATAATCATGAGCTTTTAGTTGTGGTAAGTATATGATCTTGGTTTACAAATATAAGTTAAACATTATTTTAACATATTCTATCAAGATAACCAATCCAAAAATTCCCAATAATTATCATGGCTATTGCGCTCAATATAATATGATCAAAGATGAAAAATGTCAAATTAGAAAAACTGCATCACATATTCACAATTTACACATCATAAATAATTTCAAATAATCTTAATCATAATCATAACTGGTAAGGCTACCCAATTCCCGCAAACACATAAAATACAAAAATCTTTTTGAAATTTTTCAAAATTTTCACTTGTTATTTTTATTTTTTTATATATCACAAAAACAAGCAATTATAGCAAACTAACTAAACTGCACCCCCAAACTTAATTTCTACATTTTCCTCAATGTAGAGCAATTCATAGTCGAAAGTATAAAAATCAAATTAAGAGAGAGGCCAAAACTCATCGATTATGGCTGAAATTTGAAGGATCTCTATTCGACTTCCCTTTTCCCTTTTTCCTTTTCTCCTCTTTTGAAGGTTTCTTAGAAGTTTGATGTTATATTTTCCTACAATGAAGATCATGGAATACATTAGTAATCCATAATCAATGAAAAATATTCAAACACATCAAATTTCTTGCAAAATAGGGAACAGAGGGGGCCTAAACATGGGGGACGAATGGGGAAAGGGGCAAAGGCAGGAACCATAGGGAACGCAGTCCTTTTAATGCGTTTGTGTAAAAAATTCCTTAAGTCCAATACAAATGCAAAATTTTTCACACCACCATGTACACTTTAGACTCATGATTGTGTTGTTCGATTTTGGTGCAAAAATAAGAATGTAAAGTTCAATGAGGATTTTCATCGAACACTTTGTCTTCATGAAAAGTCCAGTTTGAATTTGAAGAAGTTGGGAGGTGTTTGATCAAAATGTTTGCACACAACCACAACCCATATCCTTCAACATCAATTGTTATTCCCAAACTCCATCAACGAATCACTTACATATACCAAAAATTCAATTTTCAAAGATTCCCAAAGGTGAATTCTGTTAGTCTGATGCCTTTTCTTCGAGTAGCATTTTGTAAAACAACATTATAATTACCGTTTGTGTATTTGAGTGTTACAATTTGAAACTATTATCTAAGGTTTCATGATCATATAGGATGTTACAAATTGTATACATGATGGTTCGGGTATAGTACGACACAATTTGTGATGTAATCAAAAACTTGTCGTTCACAATTAATACATAAAGTCGGACGCTTTATGTTCATAAGATTGCATTGTTTTTATTAAGATTTGTATAGATTTTGGAATAAAAATGATAATATGTTTCGATGCACATTGAACGGGACACCGTAGATGAATCATTTGTTACCGCTTAAAATGAGACTCTACTCGATTATCAAACAAGTCACCTAAATCTTGAGTGAGTAATGTACCTTTGGTTGCTAGTTCAAGTTCTTTGAGGTACCAATGAGTGAAGTATTAATTAAAAGATTGATCTCGGTGCCTTAGGAATCAGGTCGAAGCAACTAGAGATCATATACTTGTGATAGTGGAATCCATTAATCAATGAGACGAGACGATCGTCGCTCTAAGGTATTTTCCATAGGCAAATTGAACGTGAGCTCAGTAATCCGATGATGAGATCATTAGACTTTATATTGTGATCTAATCATAACGAATTTGTCGTATGAAAATGAAACTTAGAGGGTAATACATTCTGAAGGGCAAAACGATCATTTTGCCAATTTCAACATATTGAAGATCAAATGGGGATTGACTTGTGGAACGATAATAAGATGATATTGTTATTGGGTCATAATTTGCTTCTATAACTATCACTCAACTCAAGAGTGCAATCACGATTTTTTGGTAGAATGAGCCCGGATTAATAGATGTATCTCAATTGGTCAAGAGTTAACCTAATTAGAAACATCTACTAGAGCTTAAGTCATGTGAGTCCAGTTAGGTCCTCCTCTTAGCTCCAATAAAGGTATGTGACTTAATTAGTCTACTATAATAAAGTCCAAGGAAATTTGTGTCATTTCCAAAACCTAATTGAGGATTATAGATATGCCCTTTATGAGCACATTTTCCTATGCTTTTTATGGTTAGCCACATTTCATTTCCCAAAAGAGGAAGGCACCTAAAGGAGAACAAGAGAGAAAATCTAAAGGATAAAACATTTGACTAGGCCATTAAAAGCTCCTTCAAGGTTATCATCTTCCCTTTATGTGTGAGGATTTAAAACATGCAATGATCTCAAAGTGATCTAACATTCTTATTCAAATGGCTTTCTTCCTATTGTGATGATTAAATTCAATAACCAACAAATTCAAATCGGGTTCGAAGGAAAAAAAATGTAAGGATTCTTTGTTTTTTTTCATAATTTTTGGCAAACAACAGACAACTTCCAACTCCCATCAATCAATGTAGTTATATTTTCTACATTTTTCTTCACAAAATTAATCCTAAATTCGATAATTGAAAAATCCCAAGATGCTAAAATTATAGGGTTTAAAATTTCATACCTTGATCCACATTTTGAAAGAATAATGTGAAGATATATGATACCCACCTAGTTAATGCTTCCTATCTCTTCAAGCAGGCATTTGATTCTTTAAAGTATTGTTTAAAACTTGCAGAGAAATTTTTGTTGGTGTGCACAAAAAGAAGAAGAAAAGATGTTACTTTTGCTTCTTTTTTTTTAATTCAGAAAAAATATTTTTCCTTGGTTGACTGCGGGTTCGTAATCACGAACCCATGGAAGACCTGCAGCATACGGGGATTATTTTTGGAAGGCGGTTGAACTGCAATCGGCGCCCAATTTTATTTTTTAGTTTTTTTCCCAAAAACAAGGAAACTTGCCTACATATATATTATACATTCTATTTTCTATTCATAATGTAATTATGAAAAATTAAATAGTGCAAAGTTTAGAAAAAGTGGGTTGCCTCCCATTAGTTCTTGATTTATAGTCTCAAGCTCGACTTTAGTCCATGACTGGTTATAGTGGCTCAAATCAAGCAATGTCATCCTTGCATTTCGTGTAATTTTCATTTATGCACCTTTTTTTGCTCTCCAAATTTTAATATTTTCATTTTCATCTCTGTCAAGATGTCCACCAAATTCTGATTCATTCACCAGATGGTTCTTTTTCATCAATACTACAGCAATCTTTAATGTTGGATGGTTACTCAAATGAGGTAAAAATATTAAATTAGGAATATTAAATTTCCTACTTTCGTGAGCACATCCTCAACTTTTCATCGTGGACACAAACTTTTTTTGTAAGAGAGATGTATCTTTATTTATATTCTTTGACTTCACCCAATCCCATTTTCCTGTAAATAAAATATTGCATTAAATTTACATTTGCATCTATATTACACAAAGCATGAATAGAACAAGAATTTTCAATCAAAATAGGCTAAGTAAAACTCCTGGATCTCTCAGTTTTGGAGGCAAAATATTTTGTAGTCTTGGATTGCTTTCCTCTGTTAATGTTATAGTCTCAAACTCTAGAAGATTTATTTTATTGGTTCTTTCAAAAACCGTGTACCTTGAAATGCATAATATCACATCAATAAATAGAATATTGATATGGAACTTCTTGAGCGCGTCCAATTTTTTTTTTTCAAATTTTTTTTCTTGCTTGTAACTATGGAACCTCCAAGGAAAAGGAATAGGAGGTGCGTAAGCTTTGAAAGGACATGGTGTGTTAGCAATAGATGTTTCTGTACTTTTCCCTTGATTATTTTTCGTCGGTGTTTTTTTTTTTTTTTTTTTAAACTTGCCTCTTCATCCATTAACTCATGATGATCATTTTTGCTTGGCCTCTTCACATGAATCTTGGTAATTGTATCTCACTCCTTGTAGTTAAGCATTAATATTTTGAAGTGTCCTTAGTGGATCATTATCCACGACTTTTATAGCCATCACTTGTTCCTTAGAATTTATCTATATACTACTAGGCAAAGATCCTATGTACAATCTAAAAGTTTTAGAGCAATTTGTCCAACCCATGTTTCAACTTCCTGATTGATGCTTGTTAATTTTGAAAGTATATTTCAATCTGCTGGAATACTATGTTAGTTTTGTAATTGATGAATTATCTCCCCCAAAATGGTATTCACTCTTGTAGTGGATTATTTGAACTACTTCCTTGTTGTTCATTATCGAACCATCTAAAGTTTGGGCATTGCCTCCATCTTGGATTATATGTTTCTCCATTTTTTGCAATAAATTATTCTCACTAGTAAAATGATGTTTGAAGATTACACAGGATAAATTGGGCATGAATATAATACTAAGGACCGAAATTCCACAAAAAATGATCAAATTAACCCCAAAAAAAGTTTAGGGGCCAACTACAAATTTCCATAGTTGTGTCCCAGAATTGCCAAAGCCATGCGTGCACATGGGATAATGTGTAATGATCCAAATTCTAACAACACGATGTGTTGCCAAACATGGATTTCTTAAAAGTGCTTTAAGAATTTAATTTCAATATAATGGGAAATTCAATAAAATTTGACAACTTTTGATGAAAGATATATTAAAAATATGTGGAACGTTTTGAAATCATATCATGTATCAAAATATTGATAAAAAAAAAAAACTAGTTTTTAACATGCGATTGAAATGAGACTAATTCGAATAATAATGTTACTCACAATCGAGTCTGAATATAAAAAATAACAATGAGATGCTTTTAAAAATTCTAATGTTTCTAAAATTTAGAGTACTTTGTGATGAGGATCCATTTGTCCAATAGCACATCCATCCACCGAGATCCAGCAGGCTCATTTTCACATAAAATTTGTAAATAAAGGGGGATGGATATAACCAGTTATACTCAATGAGAAGCTTGCTACTCCACATTCAAATCAAACATGATATTATGCATAAACTCTCCTACTAACATAAATTGAGAGTTAGCACACCACGATTAATGATAATTCTAGTAACTGCTACAAAATAACGAGAAGACTAACTAATGCCAGAAGGTACGCCTTAAAATGTCTCATGATTTCTCTCAAATGAGCCCTGAAGTGAAGTATTAAATTCATACATAAATACGCATTTGAAAAGATGTTAAACTTTCACTAATAGCACTAAGCCCCTCGACTCAAACTATTAAATAACGATTCTTGAATTGGCAAAAAAGAAGGATACAATTGAAACTCTTTTCAAAACCTTCAAAAAGTTTTAATAGGGATTCTGCTAATTTTTTAAAGAATGAAACAAAAGTTAAAGAATGTGTTTCATGGCAAACATATGTGCATGGCATTAGTATTTATAAGTAAACTTAGAATAGTTTGATTAGGATTAGGATTGTATCATAGGCAATTAGTTATTATCCTAAATAAGATAGATAATGACTAATAAATTAGTTCTATTGTATTGAATAATCAAGTAGCATCAAATACATACAATTCCACATTACTAAAAAGATGTGTTGAAACATGAATGGTTTTTTCTAAATTGATTAATATTTAAATTCTAACTAAATCACAAACTTAATTAATGAATAATCACGAATAATAATTCAATAAGTGGAGGCATGTTCATGTGATATATTTTTTGCCATGAAATTTATTTTAGTACGTCATTTCTATCTGTAAAACACAACCATGAGTCTACTTTCTTAGTAATATCATAATAATTGTTCATCGTTTGTGAATTTTTTTCATTGATCCGGGTCACTTCAATAACTTGGAGCATGAGATTATACATGGTCGTGATCATGACTATGTGGTCATGGTCTTCTTATTGGCATGCCAATAGCCAATTATTCATACACTATGAGACGTATACTAAAAAGAAAGGGCGTACTAAAGGTTAACTTGAAATATATATTATGAACATAATTTCATTTGCAATAGATTTTAGCAAGTAATTTATGGGAAAATGTAGAGATTCACAGAAAAATATCAACGTAAATACTTTCACGGAAAAAAATTTATGTTATTTGTTCAAAAAATTTAACTCTACTCACCTGATATTCATGGAATTGGATAACTGCAAATTTGAAATATTTTACCATAATTTAGATATTATCCAAAAATAAATAAAGAAAACAAAGCACAAGTACGCACCATGTGCATACTTGATATCTACATGGTATGCACTTGAGTGCATAACATGTGTGTACTTGGTATGCACCAAAAATATATTAAAATTATTCATTATCTTTTCTATACCTTTACTTATATTTGATGCAGGACCTCTGAAATATATCAATTTATTTAAAAGTACCCTTTAATAGAGAAATATTTAAAGATCTAATGTTGATGATAAAAATAGTTAATAATAACTTTAAACAACTATTCTTTAATTAAAGAAAACAAAGCACAAGCATTAGATATTCTTTAATAATTTAGATATTATCCCAAGACACATAACGAAAACAAAGGATGAGTACCCATCTTGTGCAAAGTTGGTGTGTACATGTTATGCACCAATATGCACTTGGTGCATAATATGTGTGTACTTGGTATGCACCAACAATATATTAAAATTATTTATTATCTTTTCTATACCTTTACTTTTGTTTGATGCGGGACCTCCGACATATCTATTTATTTAAAAGTACATGTGCATGTGGACTTGTAGTACCCATTAACACAGAAATATTTAAAGATCCGTGTTGATAGTAAAATAGTTAGTAATAATTTCAAAACATTGAGTTAATACCAAAGACTCATTTTGCGTGTTACTCATCTGATTTCCTTGAGTAAATATTTTCCTAATTTTAAATTATTTTAGATACACTATATTGCGAATAACATAGAGAAAAAGGCATCATTTGGAAAGAGAAAGAGGGGAATACTAAACAAGGTGAACAAACTTTGCATCATGTGTGATACATAGGCTTGCATTGTAATTTATAGTGCCTATGAAACTCAGCAAACAATTTGGCCATCTCCACTTGATGCTCAACAAATTATTTCCAGATTTCAGGAACTTTCGAAAATGAAATGGACTCCGAGACTATTCAACCAATTATTCTATACATTTCAAAACTTTCGTAAGTCTCATAACTAGGCTGGACAAGCTTTAGAGGATTAACGGACATAGAAATTCTGATGCACTAGTGCATGGCAAGCAGGGGCGGATCCAGCACATGGCGAGCCGGCGCGGCCGCACGTGCTGGATCCATGGGGGAAAAATTTAGTGAAGGTTTATGTTAAATATTTATCTATATATATTTTGTACAAAAAATTCACCAAAAAATTGATATGTGGATAGTGTGGTCACGTCCTTTCCTTTGCATTAAGATACGCACAGGTTTGATTCCCTTGGCCTGCACAAAGCTTTTTAATTTTTAAACACAATAATTAAATATTAATAAAATATTGTACCAACCTCCAGCAAGCAAGGATAGCTCATGTGGTAGAGGGGTTCTTCTTTGTACGTAAAAAGTATGGGGTTCAATTCCATATCTATCCACTTTTTTGTTTAATTTTTTTTTTTTACAATAAATAATAACTAAACAACTATAATTTTCTTTTTCGAAATAATTTCTTTAAAAAATTTATTCACTCAAATTATTACTTCATAATATAGATACTTTTATCATTATGTTTAATCAATTTATTTTATAAAATTCAAATTTGGACAATCTAAGAATTGCTCTTTATTCTTTTAAGAGTTTGGAAAACAATTTTATTTTGGGTAAAAAAATAGTTCTATTTCTAAAAATCATTGTTTTCAAAATTTGGTTTTGGTGTTATTTTTTTATTTATGACTCATGAATAGTGATTTATGTTCGATGAGTTAATTGGCAATTTGGCATTAAAACGAGAATTGTAAATTTGTGGTTGGGATAAAAAATTCATGTCGTACGAGTCATTGAGTTATGAGTTATAATATATCATTTATGAGTTTTGATTTGTCATTTGAGAATTTATGTTTAGAAATTTAGGATAAGTGAAAAAAAATAATTGAGAAGATGTCTGGCTCAATTCAACCATGTGTGCTTTGTTTTTTAATCAATTCTAATTGAAAAAAAAAATGGGGCATTTTTGCAAATTATTGAATGATTTTTTCAACCGAAACGAAAGTCCATATTTATTTATTCTAATTCTAGTGGTACATCTAGTTCTTTTAAGTCTAGTCCACACTATGTTTTAAATATTATTTAATTAAGTATTAATAAACGACCATGTTTCGCTATTACGGACGTTGACCGTTGACAGTAAACATTCAAGTTTCGTGGTCCGCCCTAGCTGAACTCGAAGCCTAGATTCGTCCCTGATGGCAAGTGCACAATAAAATTCCATAAGCATATAGAACCATTGACAAGTAATAAATTTAGTGAGTTAAGAGTATCGTATCATAACAAAATAAATTTGAATTCAAATTTACCATTTATGAATGGAATTCGAATTATGTAAACAAAAAAGAGATTTTGATTTGATTTCATGCTAAATTATCTAAGAAAGATAAAAAAATGTATTTTGTATCGAATTATGGATGATTTTATTAAATTTCGAACTCGCTTATTGCTATCTATTCCAATTCTTGATTTGTAATTAGTCATATTCATGTATTCTAGACAATCGATAAAAATAATTTTGTTTGAATTTCTTTTGAAAAATAATTAATTCTATTATAGTCAAGACCTAAATCTATTCTTAGTTCGGATTAAATGAATACATGTATTAAATTTTATATTATCTATATGATTGCACACTTGATAAATTTATTCCTAACAGCTATTGCATGTATGTTATTTTACGCATTTTAAATTTATTGTAAGTCTCCCAACATTACAACAAGCAACTAATTATCTAATTAGTAACCAAATAATTAAATAATTTAATGGGTTTTCAAAATTAATCAAGAACCACAAGAAATACTAAAGTACTAATGTTGAATTAAAATAAATGAACAATAGGATTCATCTCATCCAATATAAAATCAAATCTAGCTTAGCATGCTTTTAAATAAATTAAAAAAAGTATAATGAAAAATTATCTCTTGAATCATGAAATAATGCAGGAAATCTTGATCTTCAATTTCAAAGTTAAACTCTTCAAAATTTTGATGTAATTGGCTACAATCCCATGCTAAGGTTTGATCTTCTCTCTCAAAAGTGATGAATTGGCCCTTTATTTTTGTAGAATTTGATGATATTATTGCATATGAAGAGGGAAAGGGTTCCTTAAATGGTTACCCGTGTCTTGTATTAGATAAGGTGAATTAGGTCAAAAATACATCCAAGTTGAGTTCCAAAAGAGTTTCAATCAAATAAGGAAAATTGTCTTCATGCACGCATGATTATGTCTCTGTGCGGTCGTCAATATTTTAGTCATAACTTTCTCTTTTGATAACTGATTAGGATGATCCAAAGTACGTTGGAAAGATAACTTAAAGAACTACAATTCTTCTAGCAATAAAAATTTTTCAGTTCAATTTGTGAATCATTTAATTGCATTTCACTCATGTTTGACTTCTAATTTCATCGAATTGACTCCTATCAATCTTTATTTATCATTTTGTAGTCCGAATCAACTATTTGATATTTGCAATTTGGTCCTGAACTTCGTATTTTTTTCTTTTTCACCCATTTTTTGCTTCTTTCTTGCAATTCACCCAATTTGCCTCAAGTTTTACCTAACAAATGAAATTAACATCTATAAAGCCATAAGTCATCAAAATTAATTACAATTAATCATATTTAACGATCTAAATAAGTGTATAAAATATATTTATCAAACACCCAAACTTGAGCAATTGTTTGTCCTCAGACAAAATATACTTTGATTTAAACAAAAATTTGAAGAGAAACATGGTTAGACAACTTGCTTTTGGTCTCTTGATTAGAATTTCTATATAAAAATCAAAAACTACTTCAAAATCGCATTGCTAAAATTAATTTCTACTTGTTTAATGCAAAGCTGACCTATGTTCGAGAAAAATCATATCAAGCATCATAAATTCATAAAGTAATTCAAATTCCAACCCCCCCAATGGTCAAATTTATTCTTGCTTCACTCATAGGATGCACACCCTCAAAGTTATTTTTCTTACTCTTTTCTCCATGTGTAATCTGATGTTGAATTTTTATATAATATAATACTCATCCTCATTCTCTCTAATTTGGTTAAATTTTACTAATTGCAACTTAACAGGTCAACAAATGACGATTCTCCTTATTTTTTATTGATTCAACCTTCAAAAATTAATCAAGTTAATAATTCATTTTCAAGTCTAATTCTCTAACATAAGTGTTCGATGCTTAATCAAGGCACGTAGTGCATCTCCTATTTCATGTGACTGCTTATTCTCTTTTCTTATTATCATCTTTTCTTATATGTTGGCTGCACTTCCTTAAACTTGTTAAATGACCATTATAGCGAGTTTTTAGCCGATGACTCCCAAATCAATTGACATTAGGGAACCAATTTTTAAAAACCCTTTCAGGCTTAATCATTTGAGTTATAAAGGTTACGAAGTAACATTTCACAGTTAGACAGTATTTTTTATTTCTTTTTTCAATGCAATGACCCTTATTAAATATTTATTCTCAAAAATCGACTCTAACTTAAGATTTCATCAAATTTCCATCCACACAAAATTTAGCATATATGGAATCAATATTTATCTCAATGCTACCTATAATAGCTCAATCACTTCCAGACTATCCGAAAGGTAGTTTAAAAATGTATAATTTAATGGTTATTTTGTTTAGCATCACGATCTGCTATTTTTTTCAACCTATTCAAATTTTGAATCAAAATATTCCTTCATAATGTAAAACATAAATTTTGTGCTCAAAAATATTAAATCTGACATAAATAAGTATAAATCAACTCAACAAGCAATTTTTTCACAATTTATAGTATAACATTACAAAAAATTATCTAAACCATACAAGTATATAAAAATAAAAATAAAGCTGAAAATAAATTATTTTTATGAATTTATGGATTTTTTTTATTTTTACTAGCGAACGAGCACACAAAAAAATAAAAACAAATAAAAACTCAATATTTTTCCACCCCCGATGTCTAAAAATATAACAAGTAATATACAAAAATTAAAAGCAAAGAAAGCAACCAAGTACTTCTTGGAATAAATATGCAGGTGGTAAATGGACTGGCTTAAAATTGTTGGATAGCTTATTATGTATTTTTCTTCAATATAAAAAAATAATCCTAACATGGAACGATAAAAAATGAGCTCGAACACATCCCATATGAAATATGGGGATGAAGATACCCAATACTAACTAAAAGGAATAAAAATTAAGAAATTATTACAAGCAATAAAATTTACTGAACTACTAAAAGTTATGAAATCTACTAATCCAGTATTATAGGAAGCATAAACAAATAAAAGGAAAAAATTGGGATGCCTCCCAATAAGTACCTTTTTATAGTCATTAACTTGACTTTGACAATCTGCATCATGGAATTTCAAAGAAAACTTTTGATGACTTACTCAATTTGCTTTCTTTTGACTTCACTTTTCATTGATTCTTCAGGTATAAACCTTGACTTCTTCAATGTGATATGAGTGGTCTATTCCATCCAAATCGAAATCAACTATGCAGACTTCATTCTCCTCCTCGGGGTTAATCACAAATTCAATTGTTGGGCAATCCATGAAATCGAAAGAATGTATGTTAATTTCATTTTCATTAATTACCACTTCTTCACTTGGATCCTTTGTAATTATTTTGTTCATCTTTATACTCTTCGTTAATAATTGATATCTCCTCGGATTGAATGGCCGATTCATAGTCTAAATTCTCCGACAATGACAATCTTTCCTTTTAACCTTTTTCAAGTGGATTGCATTCCTACCTTTTAAATTGATCTCATAATATGTCATCTCCCTTACGCATTTTGTTTTCATCTATCTTGGCAAGTTCATTATAATATTTTGCGAATACTTCCTCATTCAACATGAAAGGACCAACTCCCACAAGCGTGTCTGCAAATACGTACTCACTACAGACATGTAGTTTTTACTAACTGCTTGTTTCTACATTTTATATATTGTTGAAACCGCAAAAGTTTGAACCTTAGGGAGTCATTGCATCTATACACGCAATATAATGTAACCCAAAAAATAAAATTTGAATCCTATATAAAGTAATAAACTTAAATTAAATACTCTATTCCCCAATAACAGCATAAAAAACATATTCGGTAAAATCACACAAGCGTAGGGACCGTTGATAAGTAATAGATCTAGTGAGTTAAAATTATTATCTCATAGAGTATAAATTTCAATTCAAATTCACTAGTTCTACATGGAATTCGAATTATATAAGATTTTAATTTGATTTTATGCTAAATTAGCTAAGAAAGTGGTAAAAGTATTTTATTATCAAATTATGGATAATTGTATTAAATTTTGGATCCATCTATTACTACCTATTTCAAATTTTTATTCACAATCTAGTCATATTCATGTGTTCTTGACAATCGATAAAACTAATCTATTTAACTTTTTTTAGGACAAATTAATTCTATTCTAGTCACAATCTGAATTTATTGCTAGTCTCAATTCAAATGAATGGAATGCATTAAATTTTAGATTATCCATGTAATTGTATACATGATAAATGTTATTTCCAAAATCTATTGCATGTTTGTTAATTTCGTTGCGCTCAAAACTTATTATAAGTCTCCCACCACTACAACAAGCAACTAATTATCGAATTGGTGGCCAAACAATTAAATAATATAATGGGTACGCAAAATTAATCAAGAAACGCAAGGAATACTAAACTACTAGTATTGAATTAAAATAAATAAATAATAAGATTCTTCTCATTCAATACAAAATTGCATTTAGCATAGGATGCTTTTAAATAATTACAAGAAAAATAAGTTGATTCAAAGTGTGTTTCAAAATTAATTTGTGAAAATCATTTGATTGTATTCCATTACTTTTTGACTTTTAATTGTTTCCAATTGACTACTATCAACTTCAATTATCTTTTTGTAATCCGAATCAACTATTTGATATTTACAATTTGGTCATGAACTTTGTATTTCTCTCTTACTATTCACTCAATTTGCCTCAGATTTTACCTAACAAACAAAAGTGACATCTAACTAAGTCATAAGTCGTCAATTTTAATTACAATTGATCATATTTAAAAGTCCAAATAAGTTTATTAAATACTTTTATCAGCAGGTTTGTCAAGTATGCAAAATGTCCTTCCAAACTATATAACAGAAATAGGATGTTTGGTAGAGCAAGAAAAGCCGGACATCATGGCCCGAATGGAGTAACTAGAAAAGAACGGGGCTACGAAATTTACAAATGGGTAGGTGCTGAACTTTCAATTGGCGAACCCTAATTTCAAGGCTGGATTGATATGCCCTATGGGTTCGAAAACATAGGAGTTACAGGTCCAAGTTCTAGCACTCCACTTGATGCTGAAACTAGTTCCAATCCAACCTTGGGTAACGTGTCCTATGGGTTCAACTATAGGACCAATTTCCCAACACCCGAGCACCTGGGAGTACTAATGATGGTACTAGATCCACTCCCACCTGGGGTAATATGCTGTTAGAATTTATGTTGTATTGGCAATTCTGTAGATAAAGTCAAGTCCTAGTTGAGTTGTATTAGGTATTTATTGAGTTATATTCAAAGTCAAAATAGTTTAGAATTTTAGTATTGGTCTTGAAGGAGTCTGAGATGTCAAAAATGTCCTAGAAGATCAAATATGTCTAATATTGAAGGAGTAAAGAGTGTCAAAGAGCAGTACAAGTTATGTTTCATATTCTAAGTCATAAATTGCAATGCATTTTTCACATAGATAACGTTAGAATTTAGACAATACTACCTAGAATAATTTTAGTCTTTAGAGTTATCTTTCTAATCCATTTTGAATCACCTCAATCCAATAGCGAGAGAGAAAGTTATAATAAAAATACTGACCATTGCTCAGCTGTCGCTTGCCTGTCTCTGGCTTGGTGCTGGAGCGACATATCGATGTTCAGAATTCTATTTTGCTTCAAATACTTGGTTTTTCAATCCTTTTTCATCCTAAACACTAACCATTATAAATATACACCCTTTGGGACTTCCAAAAGTGTGTTGAATCAAATTTATTCCATAGTGATCAATTCTTTGATGATCAAAAACATTCATTGACTCCAAGATTTATCCACCACATGTTACTTTATTCATAAATTCTTCCCTAACACATTTTTCTATGGTTGTTCATTATGCCTTTCATTGATAATACATTCATAACATCTCGTAAAGATCCAAGAACATATTCAACCATTGATTCAATCCATTCTTTCTTGAGATCACACAACCACAGATGTGGAAAAAAAAGATCAAGGTTCAAGAATCTAAAAGACCAATTTCCTTTGTACAATAAGGAAGGTAATTTCTCAATTGGAATTTCAAAAGCTGCTGAAGATTGAGAAAGTTTGAACTGCAAGCGCAGTGTGATTCTTGGGTATCCATTTAGAAGAGACAATTGTAAAAGATTGGGAAACTGGTGGAGTTAGTGATCTTGGAGAGTACCGAAAGTAGATCAAAAAGTCTAATGGAGATGGCTAGACATCATCTAACTATAAAATTCATTATCTCTAGTGAAGGTGACTAGCTTGGTCCCAAAATTTTTTTTTACCCAATTGGGTTTCTCCATAAAAAATTACTGTGTTCTTTACTGCTTTCGTATTACAAAGTGCGGTATTCAAACATAGAGAAATTGACTTATATGCTTAATTATCTAGAAACTATTAAAAAGTGAGTTGTTTCTTTTAATAGAATAATTCCACACGTAAGGTTAAACTAAATCGGCTAAATAAGTATTGTAAATTGGTATTAGAGCCTAACTTCGTATCCTGGCCTTAATTTGTCTAAATGAGTAGTTCATTAACTGTCCCGCCATATTTTGATGGTAGCAATTATGCGTACTGGAAAGTAAGGATGAGAACCTTCTTAAAATCTATGGATGAACGTATTTAATTGAGTGTGGTTAATGGTTGGTCTGCCCCTTCTAGCACCATTAATAATGTTGTCACTCCCACCTCTATAGACAACTGGTCAAAAGCTAACCTCGATGAATGTAATTGGAACAGTAAAGCTTTGCATGCTTTGTTTATAGCTGTGTCACCTGAGGAATTTAGGAGACTGTACATGTATCAGGTAGCTAGATAGGTTTGGGATATCTTATAAACCACACGTTAGGGAACTCGGGCTGTTAAGAACTCTAAATTACAGATGCTGACCACTAGATTTGAAAAGAGTAGAATGGGAGATGATGATGCCTTTGATGTCTTCTATGTGAGCCTAAATGACATAGTAAATTCTAGCTTCAATCTAGGTGAGAGAATCCTGGAGTCTAAGATAGTCAGAAAAATTCTTGGATCCTTACCTGAGTAATTTAGTCCTAAAATCACGGTGATAGAGAAATGTAAGGATATAGATTCTATTAAGGTTGAAGAGTTGGTAGTATTTATCCAGACTTATGAGTTAACCTTAGCTAAACCTGTAAAAGAAAAGTCTTTGGCCTTGAACACTATGAAGAATAATTGGAATGAATCCTCTTATTCAGATTCTCCAAATGAAGAGAAGTTAGCATATCTTACTAAACAATTTCAAAAAATGTTTAGGAATAAAAACACACTTCAGAAAAGACATAGAGGTGTCCCGAGTAAATCTAGAAGAATATCTAAATTTGTAAAATGCCACGAGTGTCATTGCTTTGGCCATATGAGTAGTGAATGCCCTACCAATAGTAGAAATCAAGATAAGGCTATGAATGCTACTCTCACTGATGATGAATCTAGCTCGGATAATCAAAGTGAAAAATCCACTCCTAAGGAAAGTGGGAAATACGTTGCCTTCACTGCTAGGACTAAGAGTGGATCTGACAAGATAAGTAAGATAGATGAGAACATAGAAAGTGGTGAGCAATCTGGAGAAGATTCTGACAGTGAGGAAGATATATATGAGGTGTATGATAGGTAAAATGTATGAAGAGAATATTAAGATTCTGTCCAAGAACAAAACCTTATGTACTAAGGTCAAGGAACTTGAGCTTGAGAAATAAAATCTTATAGCTGACCATCAAGAATTTGCCTCAAACCGTGCTTGTGCTTTATCATTGTGTGTCATTGATTTATGCATGCATCACATTTGTTTGTTTGCTTTTTAGGTAGTTGTTTCATGCATGTACATATTTATTCTGTATGCGTTGGCACATACATATTCTTTTGTGTATGATTTTTTTTTTCTTATGTTTTTTATGCTTGGAGCATTCATGTTTAAAAATAAAAACAACAAAAATAGGAAAAATTGAATAATGCAAAAATAAAAAAAAAATAAATAAAATAATAATAATAATAATAATAATAATAATAATAATAAAACTTATTCATGCAAAATGATATATAATCTACTTGAATGTGTTTGTTGTGATCGAGTATGAATATAATTGATGAGTTGTAGTATATTTTCTATTGCTTGCTTAGGTTTTTATGGAGTAGTGAGTATAGGTGTCTTCATGTCCTAGGGAGTTGCTGTCGTAGGCACTCCAAATTAAAACCTTTATTTCTTAAAACTAATGTAGGAGTGAAAGTAAGGATCGATCCCACGAAGAGTATGTGGTTTAATTTTATGCTTCATAAATAGTAATTGGGGGGTTTTGATTAAAAAAATAATAATAAAAATAATAAAAATCAAATCAAATTAAATTATCGAAATTAATCAAAAGAACGTACCATGGTCCAAGTCAACAACCACAATCAGGATTTCACAACTAATCATCGATACAAATATATATTAATTCATATTTCACCGTGGGAACTATTTTCCTATCTCTAATTAATTATAGTTAGTTAGAAAACAAGCGATCTAACTAACCCTAATTATTGAACAACCCAAGACAAGCGCTACAAATTTAATCTAGTAACAGCCTTAATAACTAAAGAGATCGATAAAGCTAAACACACAAATACAAGTGGTTGTATTTAATTTAGTCAAACAATCTTCCCAAGATTCAATAACTTCTGACGCAGTAAATTATTAAATCCTAGTTGCCTCACAAGTTAAATGGATCAAACAATTACGGATTCAATATTTAACTTAGCGGTAGATTGCAACAAATAATATACTAGTAAGCGTCTTCGCAATTAAATGCCACAATCATGACAATAAGTGCAAAAGAACATTCAATAACCAAAACATGAATTAAACTATGAAAATAAATTACAGTTGGAATGATTCCAAGGCTTCAATCTCCTTCGACCAAGTACAAGAATTTAGTTACACATGATAATTCTAACAGAAAAAATAGAGTAGAGGGGAATGGGGGGCATACTTCTACAATCTGGGATGATCTGGGCTTTATATAACGTGAAAGAGTTTAGTTTCCATAAGTGTTGATTGGAATTAGGAAACTAGACTTCGCGCGCCGAAATTCTTTTATGCAACCTCATGGTTATTGGTCTTTTGGTCACATGGTTCAAAGATTTTCAACCTAAGAATTTTCTGAAATAGGCTGTGTGACCACATGGCTTTAGTGCTGTGTGGTTGCATGGCTCTAGCATTTTTCTCCGCCGAACAGTTTTCAATATTTTGGCCATAATTTTCTGTTTCTATGTTCGATTGAGGAGATTAAAGTGTGTTGAAAAGAGAACGTAAAGATCTACAATTTTTCTAGAAATAGACTTTTTCTAATTCGGACGTTTACTATGCCAAAAATGGGTCTCAACTAGAGACTAAAAATCTGAAGCATAACTTTTTCGCCTGAAAGTTTATATGTGATAATATTTCGACTATATTTTAGCTCTTTAACTTCATTCCTCATCCGATTGACCCTAACACTCTTGAATCTTCATTCCATCGTCCATCTCATCTATGGATTACTTGCAACTTGATCCCTGAACTTTCACTTTCTCCATTTTGGTCAGTTTTCGCTCTTTTCTTCCCAATTCCACAATTTCCATCCATTTGCAACCTAAATCAAAATATATTGGTACTAAGTACATTTAGGCATCAATTAATCATAAAATTGCAAGTATTAATGGATGAAAAACATAACAATTCACGTCCTTATCAAATTTTCCCACACTTTGCTTTGCTCGTCCTTGAGTAAAACTCAAATTTACTTTTACAAAGATATTAAGATTCCAATGCCATCACATAGAACAACCAAACTCTTCAAAACACATATCATATCATGAACGAACATTCTCACACAACTTATAATCAATTCACAAGCATTTTCATATGAAGATGGAGTGAACCAAACATGTAGACCCTCACGGGATATAAGCACTCAACTTTCATGTATTTAAAGGGTAAGTGTTTCACTCCAATTCATTCCAATGAAAATGTCGTACCATATGCTTTCACATTTCTTCTCAAGCTTTCACATATCTTCTCATTCTTCACCACTTAGATCGCATGCATATCATGAATCATAAGGTCTTTTCAAGGGTTGTAACATGGTTTAAGGTCAAGGTGGGAAATATTAGGTATGTAACTCAAAAGCCCTCAAAACTAGTGGAGCAAAAATTGAATTAACTCAAGCTCAAATATATGTGTGTGTGTGTGTGTGTATTTCATCTATTTCACACAAGCCAAACCCTTTCTTGTCATGTTAGGAGGAATCACAAACATAGGATAATTAGTAACATTAAAAACCCTTTTCCTCCGTCACATCTTTTCTTTTCCTTTTCCCACTTCTATTTTTTTTTTTTTCAATCTCAAAAACATTGCACTAGTAATGGAACTTATGAATTGAAATTGAAATCGTGTTCCATTCACCGATCATAGTCCTACCATAAATTCATACACTCCCACGGTTATTTCTTTCACACACCCATATGTATCAAAACGATGAACAATACTCCACTAGCTCTAGGGCTTGGGTAAAGATATTGTTTTTTTGGGTTTAAAGCTTGTAATTTGGGTTTACCAAAGAAAATGCAATAAGGCTCAAAGGAGCTCAACAAAGAGTAAAATTAATTGCAACGTAGGTTATTTGGCTAAGGTGGCTAACTTATACAACAAAGATGCCTTTAATCATGTTCATTCATGCATGTATCAATATGGCCTCGAAGAGAATCAAGGCAAGTTCTAGATAAGCAAACCCATGGAAGAAAATCACTCATGAAAAAAAAATAATGAGATTGATACGGATGTATCAATCTAAAGGCTCAAAATCTCACTGGCTTTTTGTCAACAAAATTCAATTACTACCATCCTCAAAGAAAATAACTAAGCTAATTAACTCTAAGTTGGAAGATCATTCATTCAATCATGTTATGAACTCTGCAGAAATTTAATTGAATCTTGTAAATAGCTTACACAGCAAAAATCATTGAATTCCACAACTTTTCCCTCTTTTTTCAAAATTTTATCAAAATTGAATACAAAAACAGGACCTAAATTCAAAATCTAAACTCAACCTTGTCCCCAATGTAAGGTGAAATGCAAAGAAAATGACAAAAATAAACAAAATATGAATGCAAAAATAAAAAGATAAAGGAACGAACTCCCCTCGAGATGCCTTCCAAGCAGGGTCTTTGTTTATTGCCTTTGGCTAGACTTATTTCCTTCTTCAACTGGCATCAATTGGATTCCTAAGGCTCGATTTTGTCATGTTCTCCATTTAAAAACCTACAGAGAAAGGCCTCTCGTTAGCAATTGGAAATGCAATATGAGAAATGTTACCTGACTGCTGTAACGTTGGAGAAGCATTCAATGCTGCAACGGTTTCCTGCAAGTCAGTGCTCAATGTTAACCGCTTATTATTTTTCTCAAGATGCTTATTAGTGGCAACTTCCGATCCATCCTTTCCCTCCAATTTGAAAACATCATGTGCTAAACAATCAATCATATCAATAGAATAAACGAGATTATAATCATCAGGACATTTTATGGAATCATAGATATTGAATTTAGCAATTTCACCATCAAATTCCATGGTCAGCATGTCACTATGATCATCTATTTTAGTTTTGGATATCTTTAAGAATGGTCTTTCTAACAAAATAGGTATATTTTGATCACCATTTTCCATATCATCACACTCTTAGGATAGGCATAGGTCTATCAACTTGTTGGATCACAACACCAGTTTTATTCAAAGTTTTAGCACTCCACTTGATGCTGAAACTGGTTCCAGTCCAACCTTGGGTATCGTGTCCTATGGGTTCAATTGTAGGACTTATTTCCCAATACCCAGCACCTAGAAGTACTAATGATGGTACTAGATCCACTCCCACCTGGGATAATATGCTGTTAGGATTTATGTTGCATTTGCAATTCTGTAGACAAAATCAAGTCCTAATTGAATTATATTAGGTATTTATCGAGTTATAATCAAAGTTAAAATAGTTAAGGATTGGCAATATAGGTCTTGAAGGTGTTCAAGATGTCAAAGATGCCCGAGAAGATCAAATATGATAAAGGGAATGTAGTGTCAAAGAGCCGCATTATGTTCCAAATTCTCAGATATAAATTGAAATGCATTTTTCACATAAATAACTTTGGAATTTGGACGATGCTATTATAGATAAATTGTATCTGTTTGAGATAGCTTTCCAACCCATTTTGAATCACCTCGATCCGATATCGAGAGAGAAAGTTATTATGAAAATACTAGTAATTGCTCAGCTATCGCTCGCTTGTCGCTAGCTTGGCGCTCTAGCAGCACGTCAACATTCAAAATCTTATTTTGCGTCAAACACTTGGTTTTTCAATCTCTTTTCATCCCAAACACTAACCATTATAAATATACACCCTGTGGGACATCCAAAAGTGTGTTGAATCAGATTTATTCCATAGAGATCAATTGTTTGATGATCAAAAACATTCATTGATTCCAAGATTCAACTACCACATATTATTTGATTTATAAATTCTTCCCAACACATTTTGCCTCTCATTGATAATACATTCTTTTCATCTCGTGAAGATCCAAGAACACATTCAACATATGCCCTATCATTACATCTGTAGAGCCGCTGCATGACTGATGGTGGAACAAGCTCCAATCCTCCTCGGAATGATGCCCCTAAATCCAGCTTTAGGAATTAATCTTTCAATGGTCTTATTTAGTAATTGTGCCCCCTTATAATAAACATTAATCCATGAATTTTTTGAATGAGGTAAAATTTTTAATCAAATTTGATTTCATCGACTTCTGCTAAAGACATTTTTTTTATGTGTGGAAGATATTAGAAACACCAGCCATATGACTTATAGTAGCTAGTTAGTATTGATCATAAGGGTATGGCTTCCCTCGGTTCATTATCCAAGTCATTTGGCTTTGAATTTGAATCAATGTCTTCCAGTTCTACTGAATGAGCTTTAATAAATGTAATCCAATCAAAGATCAGACTTGATTGGATCAAATGTAAGATCCCAACCAAGTGAAACTAAGGGTCTGAAAGAATTCACGATGTAATCTATTCAAAATTAGTGTCGTCTCCAGTAAAACGATATCAATCCTCCTATGTATGACTGCATAATGCTTGTCAAGGATGAGCCTAATACCGATTTAGGTATCCATCCCACAAAAGAAGGCAGCCTTGTGCTAATGGGTCTTGGGTTTCCAAACTTAGACTATTTTGGGTATGCCAGAGAAGTTTCAGTCTTAGTCTCCAATTCTAAAAGTAAGCAAGGAATGACTAAAGAAAAGTTTGATGAAGAATTAGTCCGATTAAATGACTATAAGAAACCAAAGATTCTCTTTCTTAAACGATCTATATCCTTCACAATAACTAGGGATGTGAAATTAAATGCTTATAAACTGCATTTTTCAATTTTAGATTAAAAAAAAATAATATTAAAAGTTGGAATAGCATATATTAATCTAAAATTGAGTTTATAACAGACGTCAAGTTTTCAATTAAACAATTTTCCATGTGTTTTAAATAGTAATATTGTTGTTCATATGTACTTTTAATTATACATTTAAAAATCCTCTACAAAAAGGGTCCAACCAAGGAAAGACTTCCTCTATTGCGAGAGAATAAGAAGTGACCATGAAGAATTTCATGGCTAGTACAAGAAGAATATGAAGATCAAAGTTGAAAGAGGTCAAAAGGTAGTCACATTCAACTAATTTTTGAATTGATTTCATGGCTTTGATTATAAACTGTACGACAATTGATCAATAGGTGCGAGTATGGTGCAAATAAGTGTTGTGATTCAGAAAATATGAGTCAAGGTGGAGTAATTTGTGAAAATGAATGAAAATGTTTAGAAATAATATGGGTATAGTACGAGTTGCAAATAGAACGAATATGACATGATTCAATCAAGAAAAAGAATCAAATTGAAATTAGGAAATTAATAAAAGAATTGTGTGTAAATATAATATACACACAGATATATGAGCTATTTGCAATGCACTTGAATATTCTAAATTGTGAGCAAAAAATATTGTATCATGAGGTTTCCTAAGTTCAGAAAGTCTATTTCTTCTAGAAATTGGCATTTGGTCGTATCAAAGTTAATTGACATTTTCTCTTCAGTCTTCATAGCGCGAATTTATCTACTATTCCCGCTGTGTTTGCTGTACGTTTTGGTGGCATTTTATCTCCCTAACCATGCATTACTATATTTAAAAATGTCATTATATCCTTTTTTTTGGTGTAGTTCAAATAATGGATTAAAATTTATAAAATCTGTAATTTACTTTAACAATATATTTAATGAGAATCACAACTTTTCAATCACACACTTCATCAATTTTTATCAAAATTTACTAAACATGCGACAGTTAGCTACAACCTAAAAAGGGCTATATCGTTAAACTATATATTTTTCTGTTTGTTTTTATTACTTAAGATACTCCCTATTTTTATTTTGGAGGCGCATTGCTTCAAATTATAATTATTCTGCTATTAAATATTTATGTGATTAAACTAGAAAACAGAATCATAAACTTATGTTTAAGAATTTATAATTTTTATTTTCTTTGTACTAGTAAATTGTTCACTAGAGAAAATTAGATTACCATAAATGAGTTTTGAGCATGCTTATAATGCTTTTGAATTAGGACAGTTAGTTATGCTATTTAAATTTCTTATGCTGAAAGTATTGTCCCGCAGTATTGATTGGAACAACGTTTCTACTATGAAATTGACGCATCTATTATTTATTTCTTTTAATAAAACCACCAGGGAGGACTTTATTTGGTGAATATATGCATTGTGGTGCAGTGGCAGATTTCAGGGTCTTTATTTTTCTTCATGGTACAATTTAAGGCTAAACTTCTATGGTAGAGACTGAATGAATCATTTCAATGTATGGATTGTCGATTTTATATTCTATAAATGTACGGATGAATCCAAGTTATCATTCCCACGATAACTATAATTTAATACTTCATTTACTATTTCTAACCATGATTTGTGATTGATCTCAAATATTCTAATTATACGAATTTTATCTAAATGCACACGATATCAAGTTTGAATTTTTAAAGTATGAGTGTAAATATTAGGACTTATAATTTTGCCTACGGATCCCCTTTAATTCTCTAATCAAGATTCTCAACTTCATATAGTTATCGATTGAATTCTTCTAACATATTTGATCTCTGTTGAGTTCAAATTAATTCTATTAATTAACTAAGTCAATTCAAATCTCTATGTAAATTTGAATAAATCTTAGTTAAACGTATTAAATTTCTAAGAATTCTTGTAACGATCGCATTAACTAGAGAATGTATATTTACACTTTTATATTAGTTCCCGAATTTTACTATGTGGTCTAAATATATAAATCACCTCTCGACTCATTATATATTCATAAAATCATTGGATTATTGAACAAATAATTCAAAGCATCAAAATCCATAAATAAAATCAACACATATAAAAATTAAACTCCTAGAATCTTGAAAATTAAACTAAATTATCACGCATATATTATATTATTTACCCTAACTATGAATGTAGCTACTCACACTAAACAAAATAAAAACAATAAAAAAGAGTATAGAGTTCATAACTGGGTTATGAATTCTTGATGATGAAAATAGTTTGATCTTGAACTAAGAAATTTCTTTAATCCCAAAAGTCTTAAACCTTAGCTTTTTGCCCTTTGATAATGATGATTTTGTATTTTTCTCTCTCTCTAAAATTGTGTGTCCCATAAAAAGAAATCCCAAAAAAGTTGAATTTTTTTATGTTTAAATACACTTTGATCCTGCCTATTAAGTCCTTGTGCATCTCATGTCCTCTTTACTTGCGTGACAGGTCCTCATCTTCAAGACTTGACTAATTTGGTCCCCAAATTCTTCAATTTTGTACCACTTCTATCCAATTTCATCCAAAGTTATATAATCCAAGTCTTACCTAAAATTAACCAAATTTAACCTAAAGTAAGTAGATATTTGCTCAAAATAATAATAAATTATTAAGAATAGAAGCTCGAATAAGTGAATAAAATACACTTATCAAATATGCTCAAATTTAAACTCTTGTCCATCCCCAGCAAGACTATCTATGAATACACATGCAAACTTAAACATAGAAGCTTTAGATGACCTCGGTAACTTACATCAATTATTTGAACTCATTTAATAATTCATTAAAAAAATTAATTATTTCTGCTCATTCAATGCTCGATCGATGCGTATGTGTGCATCGTCAATTTAATACTAATGAGCTTTTAGGTTGTTTAATTCCAAACCCTTTATAGTCAAATATTTCCTTTCTCTCATGGAATACACACTCCCAAACTCCTTTTTCAATCACATTTTTTAGATGTATATTCTAAGGTTGATTACACAACAATATTTTTCTTTCTCGCTCAAGTTTGGTTAGGTCTCGCCCATGAAAGCCATTACCTCGATACATGATGATTCTCCTTAATATTGAATGTCAACCTTTCGAGCTATACCTAAGCTAATAATTTCTTTAGATATCTAACTCTCATATAAGAATTCAAGGCCTAGTCAGGTAGAAACAATCATTATAATTGTTTTGCCACTACTTCAACACATTTTGGTGTGTTTTGTTTTAATTTTCATAGTGTCCCTTCACTTGTTTTTAAGATCTTTCATTTAGTTATCGATGATAGTTTTCCATCTACATAGTTGGCAGCTTTCTTCCTTTGTACACAGTAATGTAGGTAATTTTTCCCACGTGCCTCGGCTAGTGCAATGCCTTTTTTGAATATGTAATTGGGAGCAAACCCCTAATTTCGATTACTATCTAAATTTCACCTGTTAGTCAATAACATTCCACACAATATTCAACATGCACAAAATCAACATATATCTAAATAGCTCCCAATATCGTATCAATCACCCCAAAACTATTCCTTCCAATTGGTTAAGTAGTTCGGTACATATATGATCTTGGTTTATAAATATAAATTCAACCTTAATTTAACATATTCTATCAAGATAACCAATCCAAAAATTCAATAGAATTATCATGGCTATTGTGCTCAATATAATAACATCAGACATGAAAAGTGTCAAATTAGAAAAAAAAATGCATTCACAATTTATGCATCATAAATAATTTCAAATAATCATAATCATAGCCTGTAAAGCTATCCAATTCCTGCAAACACAGAAAATACAAAAATTGCTATAACTTTAAGGTTGCAAACCCAAGTGTATGTTGTCTCAAGTAGTAAAGTCGGAAGTCTGAGGTCGAACCACAGGGAATTGGAAGGAAATAAACTAGTCTATGAGTAGTGAACAGTTGATGAAAATACAATGGAGAAGAACACTAGAGCATTGAGGATTCACTTCGGATAAATAAGTAGAATTACTCTTGATCTTTTATTTAACTCATATGAAATATGGAAGATAAAACATTGATCGCAAATATACTAATAGATAGATCTTGATAATTGTTTGAGAGAATATGTCAAAATAAGTTGTTGGAATGTAGAGATTATCTAAGCATTTGTTGCGCCAAAATTTGTCAACAATAAATCGAAGTCTTTAACAAACCAAAACCATTTGTAAAACATATAGTTCAACCAAGTAAGAAGATGAACATTGAAGAACAAAGTGAAAGATCAAAGACAATACTGCGCATTCACTAAAGTTCCATCCCTAGCTGTAACTAATGGTTTAGAAATACATAATGAAATGTTACAAAGAAAATTAAGGAAACTAAGATATGATGAAGAGGAATTGATGCTCTCAAAATCTTGGCCATGGTCCTCTTTTATAGGCAAAGGAACATCTAAAATGCAAGTGGACAATGCAACTTATTTCTATCTAGTTTTAAAACAGGAACATGAAAATTGATGTTAAATTTCAGATAATTTGTGTAGTGAATTTGGACTTATGATTGATTTAACTTTCCATTGGTGCAAATATCATACCCATTGGATCTCTATAACTCCAGATATGGCCAAAATAATAAATGCTGCTTCACAGGTAGAAAAGTTGTATCCAGCAGGAAACAAGCTGGACTTTGAACAGTAATTTTGGTTGTTTTAAGATGCGAATTTGACTTCTTGGTAAACATAAAAGTTGTAGATACATATCTTATCTTTCCAATCCAACTTGAATCACCTTGTTTTGATAGCTACAACTCGGGTTATGACCATTGTATCAAGACAATTGTATCTTGCTCAAGACAGCTAATCATTTTTTACTTTTCTCCATCTTTTCTCCACTTGCTCCACTTGTTCTACCTTGGAAATACATGTAAAATACATCAAATAAATACTCTTTCAAAAGTATAATACTCATGCCGACATGTATTTAAATACGTATTTCGATTAATTTCACTTTTAACCATGTATTTATGGAAACTGAATTTACGGCAAGAGAATTGAAATTAGATACTACATTAGTGAATTTAAACAAATTGAATGTAAAATGCCTTATAAATTATATATCTTTGAAGCACTTTTAGACACTAATCAAAATATCTTTAAAATTTTCCAACTTTTGCAACTTTTTTATACGTATATGATACGAACAAGCAATTATAGCAAACAACTAAACTACACCCCAAACTTAATTTCTACGTTGTCCTTAATGTGGAGCAATTTATAATCGAAAGTCACCAAGACTCGTCACATATTAATAGGATGATTGACGTATAGCTGAAATTTGAAGAATCTCTATTTGACTTCCCTTCTCCCTTTTTCCTTTTCTACTCTTTTAAAGGTGTCTTCGAAGTTTAATGTTATATTTACCTGCAATGAAAATCATGGAATACATAAGAAACCCATAGTCAATGAAAAATATTCAAACACATCAAATTTCTTGCAAAAATAGGGAATGGAGGGAGACTAAACAAGGGGACGAAATGGAGGGCAGAGGGACAAAGGCAAGAAACGTAGGGGATGCAGTCCTTTGCATGTGTTTGTGTAAAAAAATCCTTGATTCTAATACAAATGCAAAATTTTTAACACCACCAAGTAATCTTTAGACTCATTATTGTTTGAATTCGGTGCAAAAATTAGAATGTAAAGTTCAATGTGGATTTTCATCGAATAATTTGTATTCATGAAAAGTCCACTTTGAATTTGATGAAGTTGGGAGGTGTTTGATCCCAATGTTTGCAGATGACCAAAACCCATATCCTTCAACATCTATTCTTATTCCCAAACTCCATCAATGAATCACTTACATATACCAAAAATTTGAATTTCAAAGATTCCCAAAGGTGAATTCAAAATCGGGTTTGTCATGAGGGAGATCAATGGGAAAAGAAGGGTCTCAAAGCAAAACAAAGGAGGAAAATAGAGGAGAAGAAACCAATGACGGTAACTGGAATTTAAAGTGCCTGCGATGTCATTTTTATTAAGTCCATGTTGGTCCCAGACAAGTATTTTTGTGACTCGTTTGAAGTTTAAGTGTAAAGTACTGAAAATAGATTGCAAGAAAAATAAGAACACAAAGTAATTTTCGGCCCAAGGCCCCGAGGTTCGGCTAATGCCTACTCCCTGTTGAGCATCCATTAGGATCTTTGCTCGAATCCACTAGATCATTTCAAAAACCAGGCAAAGTTACAAGTACAGAATGAAAACAAAGTTTCTGCCCCTCGAACACACAAATCACCCTCAAGATTACAATATATTTCCACAAAGGAATAGATCTCTTCACTCTCTAAACACTAATATGATTTCACTCAAAAAATACATCAGATTCATCACAGAAGATGAACGTTCGCATAGAGAAGAGAGGAGTAGTCAAGAGATTAGGGTTAGCCTTCAAACGAATGCCACCCCAAAAGTCAAGCTCTAGTATTTTTAAGAAAAGAAGCCAATATGTTGATCCAACAGTCCCCAGTTTGTTAGGTGTCAATCATCCAGCCAAAATCACATTATATAAGTAAAGTTGCATTTTCAAAACACGATTTCTTTCAATCTCGAATCTTCAGCTTACTGGATCAAATAAGTGGGTCGTATAGTACTAGCTGGATTAGGCACAATGTTGGGCTCAAGAATTGTAGCAGCCTAAAACCTTCATATCCATACAGTGTTGTTTTACTTGACATAAATTGTTGTTATTTTTTAAAATCCATCTTCTACTTCTGGGTTTGGAAAACACGACTTTATATTTAGATACTTGTCTATTTACAGCCATGTGAGAGGAAGTCAAGGTCTGTGTGACTTTTTTTGCAAAATTTCAGTGAAATTGTTGATTGAATCAACTGTTTTTCTCTCCTCCATTCTTCTTACTTTCTCGTTTTCCCCTTCCCCATTCTATTTTGTATTTTTTATTGGTTACTAATTCAGCAAATTTTAGTTGGAAATCATCATTTTCTAAGCTACAGTTATGATAGAGACCAAAACCAAGTTCCAACCGTAACAAATGGTACCAGAGCAGGCGTACACTACTGGGCAAATTCTAATCATGGATACTAGAGCTAAAATGGTGGACGAGCACTTGACGATGCCGGATTTAGAAATAGGGGATTTAGATATATCCTTTAAAGCCCTTACTAGCACGTTGGAGAATAAATTGGATTTCATAAATCAAACACTCAAGGTACTTGTTCATAGGCAAGAAAAATTTGAGGGTGTCTTGTTGGACTTGAATCAGAAATACGAAAATTTAGTGGCCATGATGACCCAAATGTCTTTAAATTTGAAAATAGATCAAAAAAATAAAGGAATAGAGAGGCCTAATGTTGATTTCAATTCTGGGAGTGTGATAACTACACATGGGTATAGTAGTAATGTGAATGATGTTCATGCTAGAGGTGAATTTAATGGAAATGATAGACTCCCTAAAAATGATCTCTCTCGGTTTAAGGGAGAAGAACCTAACCTAGAGAATGGCTGTCGAAAGCGGGAAACTACTTCCAACTCCATCAGGTTTCTGATGAACTAAGGCTATGAATGGTTGAGAAGTGTTTGGAAGGGAAAGCTTATATATGGTTTTATGGATTCATTGCAAACCATCCTGGGTAGGATTGGAGTTTCTTTTCTAATGAACTTTGTAAGAGGTTTTCAGAAACTATTGAGAGTGATTGAGACATTTAGCAAAATTAAACAACTGGGACCAAATGAAGATGAGTTTGCCAGAGACTTAGGAGGTAAAGAGATCATGGAGATATCCGTTAATGCATTGGCTACAAGTTGGCAACACCAAACCATTAGAGTTCCTGGAGTGATCAAAGGGAGGAAAGTCTCCATACAAATTGACTGTGGGAGCACCCATAGTTTCGTTGATGAAAAACTAGTCGAGGAGTTGAAATATGCCATTGATGAACCTAACCAGGTTACAGTTAAGGTAGACAATGGGGAGAAAGTGGAAAGTAAAGCCTTGGGTCACCCAGTGATGTGGGAGATACAGGGATGGGAATTTCAATACAAACTTAGGACACTTAAGCTAACATGGAGTGACATGGTACTAGGGGTAAATTGGATGAGCCAATTTGGTCCAATCACATTTGATTTTGTACAAGAGTGCATTCAGTTGAGGAGTAATGGTGAAATGATAGAATTGAAGAGTGGGATGTCTAAATGTCCTGCCAAGATGATGGGGATTAAGGAGATGGGAAGAATATTTAGAAAGGACTCTTATGGGATAGTGGGACGACTATGTCATATCAAGGACGAAAAGGGTGGGAATATGCCCAACCAAGTGTTGGAGGTCATCAAAAGATTTCCAAAGGTGTTTGAAGAGCCAGCATGGTTACCTCCTCCTAGGTCATAGGACCACCATATCCCATTGAAAGAGGGTGAACAACCATTCAAAATCGGACTTTATAGGCATCCTTTTATCCAGAATACAAACATAAAGAGACTAGTTGTGGAGATGTGGATATACAAATTAAACCATCAGTTAAAGGAAAACCTTTCATAGATTACTAGGAAAGTAGGGACAGTGGCTTAGCAAATGGCACAACCTAGAGGCTTCAAAATTCAACAAGTCTTCCATGTTTCACTATTGAAGAAAAAACTTGGTGACAACATAATGCCAGTCCTACGACTCCTTGAAGAAAAGCAGCCACTACAGGTAGGTCATTATCTCCTTGCAATCCTACAATACAAAATAGTGAAGCGTATAAATCGAATAGCAGAACAATAGCTCATTCATTGGTCAGATCTGCTACCACCAAAAAATGTGACATGGAAAGATGCTGATTGGATTAAGGCCTAGTTTCCTGTTTAAAGATCTTGGGGACAAGATCAAGGTGAGGAAAAGGGTTGTCACGAGGGAGATCAATGGGGAAAGAAGGGTCTAAAAGCAAAACAGAGGATGAAAAATAGAGGAGAAAAAACCAATGGCGGTAACTAGAATTGAAAGTGCCTGCGATGTCATTTTTTATTAAGTCCATACGGAGTTGTTTTACTTGAAATAAATTGTTGTTATTTGTTAAAAAATGTCTTCTACTTCTGGGTTTGGAAAGCGCGACTTTATATTTAGTTACTTGTATATGTACAACCATGTGGGAGGAAGCCGGGTCTGTGTAATGTTTTCTGCAAAATTTTAGTGAAATTGTTAATTGAATCAATAGCTTTTCTCACCTTCATTCTTCTTATTTTCTCGTTTTCCCCTTCCCTATTCTATTTTCTATTTTTTACTGGTTACTACTTCAACGAATTTCAGTTGGGAATCATCATTTTCTAAGCTACAGTTACGGCGGGGGACCAAAATCGAGTTTCAACTATGACAGGGTTCGAAGGAAAAAAAAGTGTAAGGATTATTTGTTTTTTCGTAATTTTTGGCAAACAAAAGACATCTTCCAACTCCCATCAATCAATGTAGTTATATTCTCCACATTTTTCTTCACAAAATTCATGCTAAGTTCAAGAATTGAAAAATCCCCAAAATGCAAAAATTATAGGGTTTAAAATTTCATACCTTGATTCGCATTTTGAAAGAATAATGTGAAGATATATGATGTTGGGTTCCTACTTAATGCTTCCTCTTCATGCAGGCTTTTGATTCTTCGAAGTGTTATTTAATTTGTAGAGAAATTTTGGTTGGTGAATGCGAAAAGGGGAGGAGAAATGCCAGGTTATACAATTAAAGGATTAGATAATCTGTTAGATAGATTAATGGAAAAAATAGAAAATATTTATTCTCAATTAGAGATTATGGATATATTATCAAAGGAATTTGATAATCTTAGTAAATTACATGACAATTATATTACAGATTATGCTAATTTATTAGATCAAAGGATGAAACTATATATTAAAACTCGAAATGAGAGAAATAGAAGAATTTAAAACTATCCCAATAAATTAAGGATATCTTGTGCAATATATGATAAATTATTTCATTAAGGGTATAATAGACATTTTATCAAAAATGAATAGTAGCAGGTCATTTATAATAATACCCCGGAGGAGAAGACGGTGCTCTTGCCAAATTTATTTTTTTTTTAAGAAAAAATATTTTTTTCTTGATTAACTACGTGTTCATGGTGACAAACCCGAGGAAATAGTGGCCATTGGCTGGTTGACCCAGCCAATTTTCCAAACAGGTCTTTGACCAATTAAAAAAAATAAAAATGTTTAAAATATTGAAAAGCAAGAGAAATCCAAATTTACCCTTACCATTTAAAGAAGAGAGAGAAGATAGAAAGGAAATAGGAAAATTACTGTAGCATCGATAAAAAAGGAAAACAAGCGACTCATATTTAATGTTTTTATGTTGATTTTTGGAAAAAAAAAACATGATTTTAGATAATGTGTTGATTTTTGAAAAAATACATGATTTTTGGGTAAGAATAATAATTTGAGAGGGGGAAAATGGAGTGGATATCACCAGAAAATGAGTTTTTTGACGATCTCCATGAAGGAGATGGTTGGCACTGTAGATAGGACGGCCCATACTCGTCCAGACGGCCCAGTCAACTGGGCCATCTGGGCTGATCATTATCTAGGCCCAAATAATTTTTTTAATTACTTATTTATTTATTTTCTTTAATTATTGAAGTTAACTATTTATTTTAATTGCTTATATTGTGTTGTCTAATATTTAATTATTATTTGAATTGTTTAATTTTAATGCATATTATGCATTTAAAATTATTTCTTTGAAATGCTTAATATAAATTATTATTATTTATCTACATATTTATTATTTGCTAATTTAGTTTAATTACTTATTTTATGTTAAGCAATAGTAAAAAAAATAAAAGAAATAATTAAATATTAAATAAGTAATATACATAAAGAATTTTAATAAATATTTAAACATCTGTAAAATAATAATAAGCAATTAAATTAGGAAATTAAAATATCAATCAAATTAAATTTTTGTAAAGAAATTAAAATAAATTTTTAAATATTAAATAATCAATATCCATAAAGAATTCAAAAAAGTATTTAAACATTAATTAAAAATAAATGATTAAATTAAGTGTTAGTAAAATAATTAAAATAAGCAATGAAAATATTAAAAAAAACGATCAAAATAAGTGTTAGTAAAAAATTAAAAGAAATAATTAAATATTAAATAAGTTATATACATAAAGAATTTAAATAAATATTAAATAATAAAAATAAGCAATTAAATTAGGAAATTAAAATATCAATCAAATTAATTATTTGCAAAGCATTTAAATAAATATCAATAAAGAATTTAAATATCAATAAAGAAATTAAATAAATATTTAATTATTTTTTATTTTTTAATATTGAATTTAATTGTTTATAAATATTTCATGAATTGTGTAAATTTTTTATTTAAGTAAAATAATTAATTGTTTTTTATTTCATTTATTCAAAATATAAATAATGAAATAAATATAATAAACAATTGAATATTCAACAAATAATTAAAATAAATTAGAAATTAATATGAATAATTAAATGAAGTAAATAAATATGAAATAAACTATTAAAATAAGTTATTAAATATAGTAATTAAATATTAAACAAACAATATACATAGCCAATTAAAGTAATTAATGAGATATTTAAATAAAATATTTAATAAGTAATTTCATAAATTAATATTTAATTTAATTGTTTATTTAAATATTTAAGTATTTACTTTAATTGTTTGTGTATATTATTTGTTTAATATCCAATTATTCATTTTATACTTTATTTGTTTATTTAAATATTTAATGAATTATGTTAATTTTTATGTATATTGTTTATTTAAACAAATAATAAATAACTAATTGAGATAAAAAAATTTAAATATTAATAAAATAATTAAAATAATTAATTGAAATAATAAATAACTAATTGAAATAAATTCAATAAACAAGTAACTTAAATATTAATTAAGCAATAAAAATAATTAATTAACATAAATAACAAATAAATATAAATAATAATAAAATAGTTTAAATATGTAATTAAATATTAAATAAAAAATTGAAATAAATAAATAGAATTCAAATATTAAATAAATAATTTAAATGAACAATAAATATAAAAAGAAGTAATTTAAATAAGTAATTAAATATTAAATAAAAAATTTAAATAAACAATTGAAATAAATAATTAACATTTAAAATAAACAATTAAACATTCAATTAACAATTAAAATAAACAATTAAACATTTAATTAACAATTTAAATAAGTAAATAAACTATTTAATTTTCAAATATTATGCTCTATCTGTTGTCTCTTATACATTGTTGGATGAGGAGTACGCATTAGTCATAGATTTGTTGGATGAGGAGCACGCAGACCTGTTACAGCGATCCTGCTTATGACGGTAACTCTGACACAATTAGGAGATGCATTCAATGAATACGACGATATGTTTGATAAGTTGAAGTTGGGGATGTTTATACTAGAGAGCATACTGAGGTGTCATCACAAGAAGACATCGATCGAACTCTTTCATTTGAAAGTTGTTGATGACATTGACACATTCAACAACTATCCATGGGACAAAGCTGACAGTTATCAGCTCTCCTCAATGATCCCGAAGTACATATTATTCATTTGTGATTTATGTTACACGTCATTTCGAAATTTCGATGCATGCATAGTCATTAACTTGGTGAAATGTTAATATGTCAACTTGAATTGTTCACTGAGCTGACATCGTTGATCAAAGAGCAGGGTCAGAGTCATATCTGAGGAGATACGATCTACAGGCGATTAGGGGTCACAGACAATGACAGAGAATAGCAGAGATGGTGATAGGAAGGGTGGCGGTGGAGGGGTGGGGATGTACACAGATATTTCATTAGAATCGTTATGAATGTTAGTGGAGATGGAAGAGGTGCCGATGGTGGGGACGAAATAATTGTAAATATTTTTTTATTTATGAAATAATTGTATATATATTGTAAAATTTATTTAAATAAGGTAATGAAATATTAGATACATACTACACAACCAATTAAGATAATTTATAAATGAAATATCTAAATAAGAAATTAAATTAAATATTAATTTTTATTTAATTAAGTGATTAAATAAATAATTAAACAATGTAATTAAATATTAAATAAATAATATATATAACTATGCCGAAGAGGACCCCCAACTTGACAGATAACATCGTGAGTTTGGATGACACCCTGTACGAAACATATTATTGACGTGCCAGAACAAATGGTTAGTAAGAGGACTAGATTGCTGTCACAACACTTTGTTTCTCCATACACGATTGAGGCAAAGAAGAGAACATATGTTGACAGTACGTTGCTCAACCTCTTCCGTGAAATCGACCAGTGTGATTGTGAAATCTTCGCATTGAAGTTAGGACCATAAATGGATCGGATATATGGATCAGATCTGCTCAAATTTGATCCGATCCGTTAATAATAATTATCCTATCCGATCCGATTCAATAATCCGACGGATATTTGAATGTTAAATCCATATCCGATTAACTATGTTATTGAATATCCGATTCAAAATTGAAAAAAATTAGATAAATAAAGAGTTTATTTATTTATTAGATTAGATTGACCTATATCCATATTCGATTCATTTAGTTAACGGATTATCGGATTTGAATCTCGATTGGGTTTTCAGATTGAGACCCTAAATTCATCTCCCATTAATTTCATCGGATTCGGATCAAAATCCAATCCATTGACAGCCCTAATTGAAGTACATTGAATTTTTAGTATCGAACGTGGCGTAGAGCTGATAAACTAAACACACATTAATATACACAACTATGCCGAAAATTTAGGGTTATAAATGGATCGGATCTACTCAAATTCGATTCGATCTGTTAAGAATAATTATCCTATTTGATCCGACTTGGTCAAAAATATTCCCTGTCTTTCAATTCTTGACCCCACAGCTTCAATTATCGTCGAAACAGACGCCTCAAACATAGGATTCGGTGGTGTGTTAAAACAATTACTCCTAGGATCGTCAAAAGAACAGTTAGTCAGATTTCATAGTGGAGTCTGGTCTGGACCTCAAATCAACTATTCAACTATCAAAAAAGAGATTCTCTCAATAGTTCTTTGTATCTCAAAATTTCAAGATGATTTGATTAATAAAAAATTTATTTTGAAAACAAATTGCAAAGCTTCAAAAGATGTTTTACAAAAGGATGTAAAAAATCTTGTTTCCAAACAAATCTTTGCTAGGTGGCAGGCAATTTTGTCCTGTTTTGATTTCGAAATTCTATATATTCAAGGAAAATCAACTTGAAGAGTACTGATTTTTTCTTTGAGAGGACATCTATTGGAGTAATGACCAGTTTTGTTACATTTCCAACGTGTAACTTTTGAATTTTTCTTTTGAAGATCTTTTGAAAATTTTCTTTTTGAAAATTGCTTTTTATGAAAATTTCTTCAAGAGAATATTTTCCTTTTGAAAATCTTTTCTTATGAAAAATTTTTCTTGATTTTGAAGAAGGCGGTAAGATTTTCTCAAATCCATATTAATAATCTCGAGTTTTTTGAATATTTGAGGGCATGAACCAAAAGTTTTCTGGAAGAATACTTTCAAGGCAATCATCAAGACCACCATATCTATTGATCCAAGAACTTTCCATTGTAAGAACACAATCAGAGAGACTCTTAGTAAAATATTTGAAAGAATTTGGAGGGTTAATTTGAGGAAGTTTACCAGAACTTTGGACGGCTTTTTTGAAATTTGAAGGGGTTGAGGACTCAGCTTTTTGTTTGAGTTTATTTTGATCAGGTTTTTTGATAAGGGTTGAAAGGGTATTTGAGGAAAAAGAAGCTTCCTTTTAATCCTTTGGGGGATCTTCGAAGAAAGGTATTGAACTTTTCTTCTTTTTTGAAGTTTTTGTTTGAAAAGGATTTTGAGAATCCTCATCTTCTTCGACTTTCTTAGCCCAACTCATTTTTCTCACTCTTTTGAATAAACTCTCTTGTGAGGAAGTCTGCCAAGAAGTTTGATTTTCCTTGAATATATAGAACTTCGAAATCAAAACAGGACAAAATTGCCTGCCACCTAGCAAAGATTTGTTTGGAAACAAGATTTTTTACATCCTTTTGTAAAACATCTTTTGAAACTTTGCAATCTGTTTTCAAAATAAATTTTTTATTAATCAAATCATCTTGAAATTTTGAGATACAAAGAACTATTGAGAGAATCTCTTTTTTGATAGTTGAATAGTTGATTTGAGGTCCAGACCAGACTCCACTATGAAATCCGACTAACTGTTCTTTTGACGATCCTAGGGGTAATTGCTTTAACACACCACCGAATCCTATATTTGAGGCGTCTGTTTCGACGATAATTGAGGCTGTGGGGTCAAGAATTGAAAGACAGGGAATATTTTTGATCAATTTTTTCACCTTTTGAACTGCATGCGTACACTCGTGACTCCATGGGTCAGGATTATTTTGTAATCTTTTAAATAATGGGGCACAGATTTGACGGATATCTTTGACAAAATCAGCCACATAATTGACACAGCCTAAAAAACGTTGCAAACTTGTTTTTTCTTTAATTTCATCTGAAAAATTTTCAGTGAAATCAAGACTTCTTTGTATTGGAATAATTGAAGAGTTTTGAATAGTATGACCAAGAAAACGAATTTTTGTTTGAAATAGAACAATCTTTTTAGCAGAAACTGCTAAACCGTTTTTCTTAATAACATGTATGAATGTATGAATATGCTTGAAATGTTGTTCAATGGATTTTGAAAAAATTAGAACATCATCAATGTAAACAATAATGAAATCTGAGAATGAATTAAAAATATCATTCATGATTTTTTGGAATTCAGAAGGGGCATTTTTGAGACCAAAAGGCATAACATTCCATTCGTATTGACCAAAAGGAACATTAAATGCAATTTTATATCTATCTTCTTCTTTAATTTGAACTTGCCAGAATCCTGACTTCATATCAAATTTTGAAAAGATGATAGCTTTTGAAAGGCGATTCAAAAGATCTTTCTTTTGAGGAATTGGATACCGAATCCATTGAAGGGCAGTATTGAGTGGTTTGTAGTTGATAACAAGGCGTGGAACTCCTCGTTCAATTTCAGCAGAATTGTTAACATAAAATGCAGAACAACTCCATGGAGATTTACTTGGACGAATTAACTTTTTCTCAAGTAGATCATTGATTTCCTTGATGCAAAAATCAAGTAATTCTTTTTTCATTTGAATAGGACGAGATTTTGTAGGAATGTTTGATTCATGAAAATCAGAATTGTAAGGAAGAGAAACAATATGCTTCTTCCTATCCCAAAAAGCATTTGGAATAGTTGAACAAATATCTTGTTCAATTTTCTTTTGTAATTTGAAATATGATTTTTGATAGAAGAATCCTCTTCTAGTCTTTTCTCAGTTTTTTGAAAAGAAATTTCTTCTTTAAGAAATTTAACATGATTTCTTTTTAAATTAATATTATGAATAATTTTTGAAATTGCAGCTTCTTTTAAAGAATTATCATCTTTATAAGAAGGAGGATTTGAAAATTCAAAATGAATTTTCTTTCCAAAAATTTTTGTAGTTAATCCTTTATAATCAGCTTTGAAAGGATAAATTTGAACAATAAAAGGTGTACCAAGAATAACATCTTGATCCAAATCTTTTACCAAATAAAAAATATTTTTGAAACAAATGTTTGAATTACAAACATGAGCTTTTGAAATTTTATAATTAATATTGAGTTTTTTACCACTAGCACCATAAAGGCGTTCAGTAGTTTTTTCAAAATATTTTGTAGGGATAAGTCCTTTGATACAATTTTGATCGGCACCTGAATCAATCAAGACACGAGTAGTGAATTTGAATTCTTTATTGACTACAATAGTCATATTGCAGTACCATTTCTGAAGTTGAATTCGATTAATAACATTAATCTTTTCTTCTTCAGTTTGAGGGAATTTTGAAGTAGATGAAAAATCAGATGAAGATGATTCAGAATGATGAGAATGATGTGAAGGGGTTTTTGAAGAAACTTTGGATTTTCCTTTGTTTTGAGAATAATATTCATTGGTTAAGTCTTTTGCTTTAAGGCAAACTACTTCCATACGAATATTTTGAACATGTTTTTCAAGTTTTGAAATTTGAGATTTCATTTCCTTAACTTCACATTGAAGATCAGGAATTGAAGGTTTAGAGACTTTTGAAAATTCCGTTTGAGCACGACGAAGAATATTTGTAAGATTGATATCATCAAAATTTTTTTTTGATGTAGAAGAAGAAAGTAAAGATGAAAATTTATCTTTGAGTTTAGGATTTTCAATCCTATCAATGATATTTTGAATAATTTCTTCTTCTCCTGTTAAGACATTTATAGTTTTACAACCACAAATTTCTTTATCATTTGAAGAAGTACAAGAATCAGAATTTTGAGTAGATTCGAAATCAGAATCTTCTTGATTAATATAGACTTGTTCTAATTCAGAGTTAGACTCGATATCAGAACTAGACTGAATAAGATTGAGATGTTGAGTTTTAGTATCTTCATCAACTTGAAGAGTACTGATTTTTTCTTTGAGAGGACATCTATTGGAGTAATGACCAGTTTTGTTACATTTCCAACATGTAACTTTTGAATTTTTCTTTTGAAGATCTTTTGAAAATTTTCTATTAGAAAATTGTTTTCTTTTTGAAAATTGCTTTTTATGAAAATTTTCTTCAGGAGAATATTTTCCTTTTGAAAATCTTTTCTTATGAAAATTTTTTCTTGATTTTGAAGAAGGCGATAAGATTTTCTCAAATCCATATTGTTCACAGAATGATCCTAACTCATTTTGAGTTTGAGCCTTTTCTGTTTTCAATTTAGATTTAAGTTTTAAATCGTTACATAGATTGAGAGCTTCCTTATTAATAAAATTAATAATTTCACCATAAGTAAGATGTTGAAGGTCATTATTATCTTCTAAAATTGAATTTTTAACTTTTTCAGCAAAAAGTTTTGGAAGTCCTGAAATAAATTTTTTTTTTCCAAAAAGATTGTTGACAATCTTCTCTTTGCATGATACGTGTTAAAAACATATCTTTATACCATCGAAAATCTTGAAGTTTTGGACATCTTAAATTCATAAGAATATCGTTTTGAAATTGAATATAATTTTCTGGAGTACCGATAAAATGTTTGATAATAGCTAATCCAAGAACAGAATAGCTATCATTGATTGGTTCTCCATTTTCATTTGTAATAATACTATTATTTTCATCACGTTTGACAGCAGAAAAAATAATATTTTTTGAAGTAGTTGAGAGATAATTTTCCCACCATTGACCAAGCTGTCCAGTGAATCCAAGAACAATATTATTAGTGGCTTGAAGTCTTGTGGCTCCTTTTGCCAAAAAGGTTTTGTAACAAATAGTCATTTGTCCTAAAAGATTGATGATTTGGTGTTCAGTAAGACCATCTATGTTCCATTCCACACCGGAAGAACCATCGTATGATCTTTGAGGAGGCAACTTTTCTTCAAAAAGTTGATTTGGAAATGAAGGATGAGGATAAAATTTTGGAATATTTTGATAATCAGAGTTTCTGAGTTTGTTAATCTGACCAAATTTTTTATCAGCAAATTGATTTTCAATTTCATCAAAGTCGATAGTGTTGATATTTTTTGAAACATGAAAATTTTTTAATTGATTGACAAGTTCTAAAAGAACTTCATTTTCTGTTGAAAGAGATTGAGAAGATTTTCCAAAGGTAGGAATGATATCATCATTCTTAAAGATCGGAGATGAAGAAGATGGTTTTGAAGTATTTTTATCCTTACTTTTACTGTCTCGATATTCTTTAAAAGAATCTTTTGGAACAGTAAAAGTTTCAGATTCGGAGTTTGATTCAATACGGTTGAGTTGAGAGCAAATAGATTGAAGAACAATATTTGTAAAATTGTTTTGAGCTTGAATATTTTTGATGTCTTTAGCAACAACTTGAGATTCATCAAGTCGTTCTTTAGAATTGAGAACTCGTTTGAGTGGAGATGCAAGGATTTCAGTTTTACCATGAGTAAATGAAATATCTTGAAAAGGAGGATGAATGGATTGGAAAGTATTTCCATCAGGGGTTTTCCATGATTTTGAAGATGTTTTTGTAGTGAGAACTTGAGATTTTTCTGATTGTTTTCCAAAAACTTTGATTTGAATCCAATCATGAAAACTTAATTCTGTAGAAGATTCAAAATAATCTTCCCAAAATTTTTCCTTTTCTTTTGAAGAAAATTGATTTCTAAAAATTTTTCGAAAATTTTTAACTTGAATATTTTGATCATGTTTAAATTCTTTTCTTCTATCGATCTCAGAAGAAATTACATTACATTGATGATCAAAATCGGAATTTGAAGGAGGAACCATATCAGAAAGAGTAGGAGACTCTGGTTGCTCAGTGTCTTCTTCTTTTTCTTTAGGTTGATAAAAAGGATTTGGAATGTTAGGAGTAAAATCTACTCCTTTAAAAGATGAAGAGGTAGAGTTTCTTGAAGGTTGAAAAGAATTCTTAGTTCTTTCTTCAGATCTATATAATCTAGAAGAATTAGATCTTGGAATTCTAGATGAAGATCCTTGAAATATAACTTTGGCTTTTCCATCGGAAAAAGTTAAAATTTCATTTGGAGTTGAATTTGTTTGAGCTGGAACTGGAGCTTAAATATTATCAAAATTCCATTCTAAATTTCTGGATTGAAGATTCCAGGGAATTCTTTTAGGAATTTCGACACTTGAATGAAAAGGATTTACTTCAACCAAAAGACTTTCTTCTTTTGGAGAAGATCTAAGAGCACCAATATTGAGTTGAGTATTCATAAGCTTATAGTAAATTCTATAAATGACGGCAAAAGCATTTGATCGACTATCAAATTCAAGATTTCTAGTTTGAATATGAAGATTTAGAGCGTTTAAAACTGCTCCATCAGAAAGTTTTATTGAGAAATTTGGATAACAATTTGAAAAACTGGACCACTTTCAAGATTTGATTCAAGAAGTGAAAGTAAAGAATTTTTGAAGTTAAGATGTCTCTTATCTCTAAGAGTGATAAGAATAGGAATGTCTAGACCAAGTCTAAACAAAGGTTTGACAACAAATTGAACTAAATCAACATGAAGATATTTAAATTTCTTTTTATGAGATTCAATTGATTCTTTTGAAAATAAATTAATAAATGCATTAGAACTATTAATTGAAATAGTTTGTTCAAAAGTTTTAATAACATAATTTTGAGTGAAATCAAATTTTCCTATTTCGTAGATAGAATGTTTATCTATCTTTGGAATAGTCCAATTTTGAAGTTGTTGTTCAATTTTTGCAATTTGAAGTTCATTTGAATTGAAATCATTTGATGCAGATGCATTGTCAACTTCTTCTTCATTTTGAAAAATGTTTGAGCTATTTTTCATTTTGGTTATGTGATCTATTTCTAGACCTAGATCTCCTTAGCCAATTTGAAACCGAAGACATAATTGAAGAAATGAAATCAAAATAAAATTACACAATAAAAACAGTAAAATAGGATAAATGGGGTTCTTACCAAGCCTACAAACGGGACCACCCAACGGGACCACCTACACGGCTGACCAACGTCTACAGGGCTCACCAACGTCTATTCAGTAGACATCCAGATTTAAACCAAACTCACCTATTTTGAACAGTGCCTATTGTATAAAATTAAACCAATCTCACTTGTTCACTTATGGCTCTGATACCATAATAGACCCAGGGGAGTAAGAGACGAAATGGAAGAACAGAAATTTATGAAAATAGATAATTTTATTGATAATTGAAGAAGATTTAAATATTACAATGATAATTGAAAGTATTTGAGAGAACAAATTACAAAGAAAAGTAAAACTTCTTCTTGCTGAATTCGCTCTGCCATCAAATGAAATCTTGAACTCTTCTTATAGTGAAGTCCATATATATATATATATATGTATGTATATATGTATGTATTGTTTTTTCATTTTTTTTTATTTAAGTGATGCTCCTTTAACTCATTTCTAAAGGAGACTCCTTTTGGAATGTTTTAGTGATATAGGATCGGATCGATCTATATCCATATTTGATTTATTTAGTTCACGGATTATTGGATTCGAATTTCGATTGGGTTATCGGATTAAAACCCTAAATCCATCTCCCATTAATTTCGTCGGATTCGGATCAGATTCGGATCAAATTGAAATATATTGAATTTTTAGCATCAGACGTGACATAGAGCTGATAAACCAAACACACATTAAAATGTAAGCTTTTTTTTTTATTTATTTACATTGTGATTCGTAGTTGTAATAATTTAAAACGTAAGCATTTTTTTTAAAAATGTTTATAATGCTTTAGTTTTTATGTAATTGTATAATAAATAACCAATTACTCTTAATTACATATATAACACACTATAAATAAAGAAAATTGAGGAAATCAGTCACATATTATAAATAGATAGTATATACAATTTAAGTAGATATTACATATTCGTCGGGTCAATTTTCACGTAATAAATAGCATACTATAAATAGAGAAAATTGAAGAAACCAATAATATACTATAAATAGAGAGTACATACGATTTAAATAGATATTACATATGCATTGGGTAAAGAGTAACATACTATAATCGAGAACTTCTCACTTGACTTCATTTAGTGGAAGAAATATATTTTCGGCATTTTTGAATAATGTTCGATGTCTTGAAAATGTGATCGTGCCTAATATTCGACTTCCATCTCTGTTAGATATTCTCATGCATCATGTGATTTATGTTCTAGTTAAATATTAAATAAATAATATATGTAACCAATTAAGATAATTAATTAATGAGATATTTAAAGAATAAATTAAATTTAGTATTAATTTTGTATTCGAATAAGTGATTAAATAAATAATTAATTAAAGTAAAGAAATATTAAATAAACAATGTACATAACGAATTAAGATAATTAATCAATGAAATATTTAAAGAAAAAATTAAATTAAATATTAATTTTTATTTGAATAGGTTTTAAAATAAATAATTGAATAAAATAATTAAATATACATAACCAATTAAGATAATTAATAAAGAAATATTTAAACGAGAAATCAAATTCAATATTGGATAATTCTACATATACTAATTTATAAGAATGTCCATAATGTACATGTGAAATTTTATGAGTAAATGCTCGAAAAAACTGTTTTTCAACTCTCCAATAATATTGTGGCACTTGTACATTATGGTATAATATTTTTATTTAAACAAGCAATTAAAATAAAGTAATTAAATATTAATGACTAATAATATACATAACCAATTAAGATAATTAATTAATGAAATATTTAAATAAGAAATTAAAATAAATACTAATTCTTTTATTTAAATAAGTGATTAAATAAATAATTAAATAAAGTAATTAAATATTAAATAAATAATATACATAACTAATTAAGACAATTAATTAAAGAAATATTTAAATAAGAAATTAAAATAAATACTAATTCTTTTATTTAAATAAGTGATTAAATAAATAATTAAATAAAGTAATTAAATATTAAATAAATAATATACATAACTAATTAAGACAATTAATTAAAGAAATATTTAAATAAGAAATTAAAATAAATACTAATTCTTTTATTTAAATAAGTGATTAAATAAATAATTAAATAAAGTAATTAAATTTTAAATACCTAAAATACATAAGCAATTAAGATAATCAATTTATGAAATATCTAAATTAGAAATTAAATAAAATAATAATTTTTATTTAATTAAGTGATTAAATAAATAATTAAACAATAAATAAATAACATACATAACTAATTAAGACAATTAATTAAAGAAATATTTAAATAAGACATTACAAATAAATATTATTTTTTATTTAAATAAGTGATCATTTGAATAAAGTAATTAAATATTAAATAAATAATATACATAACTAATTAAGATAATTAATAGAGAAATATTTAAACGAGAAACCAAATTAAATATTAATTTTTTTATTTGAATATGTGTTTAAAATAAATAATATACATAACCGATTAAGATAATTAATTAATGAAATATTTAAACAAGAAAGTAAATTTAATATTAATTTTTTAATTTGAGTAATTTTTTAAAATAAATAATTAAAAATAAGTGAAAAGTGAAAAGTGTTTGATTTTTTAATTTGTAACTTAAGGGTATTTTTGTCTTTTGAAACAAAATTCTATCTTTGTAATTGAATAAACTACTTAAGGACATCTTTGTCTTTTACTCAATAAAAGGCCATTTTGGTGATAGTCAAAGTTTTTTGCTTAAAGTGAAAAAATGCCTCATTGACTTGGTCAAACTAAAAATTACCCCAGCCACAGACAACCCGTGGCGTATAAGGATTGTTTTGGAAAGCGATTGAACCACGGTCAACCCCCAATTTTTTCCCCCTAAAGCGTGGAAACTTGCCTTTATATATAATACACAATTCTGTTTTCTATATGTGATGTAATTATGAAAAATTAAAAACTCAACTTTGGTCCATGATTGATTATAGTGGCTCAAATCAAGCTTTGTCATCCTTGCATTTCATGTAATTTTTATTTATGCATCGTTTTTTGCTCTCCAAATTTTAATATTTTCATTTTCATCTCTACAAAGAAGTCTACCAAATTCTATTTTCTATTTTGATAGGTTCATTCATCTTTTGGTTCTTCTTCATCAATTTTACAACAATCCTTAATGCTGGATGGTTCCTAAAATGGAGTATAAATATTAAATTGGAATATTAAATTTTCTACTTTTGTGAGTACATCCTCGACTTTTTCTGGTGGACATGAACTTGTTTTGTAAGCATGTTGTATCTTTATTTATATTTCTTTGACTTTACCCATTCTCATTTTTCAGTAAATAGAATATTGCATTAAATTTACATTAGCATCTGCATCATACATAGCATTAATAAAAACAAGAATTTTCAATCGAAATAGGCAAAGTAAAACTCCTTGGATCTTTCAATTTAGGAGGCAAAATATTTTGTGGTCTTGCACTGCTTTCCTCAGTTAACACCAAACTCAAACTCTGGAAGATTTATTTTCTTGGTTTGTATCTTTTTCAAAAACTGTGCAGTTTAAAATTTGTAATATCGCATCAATAAACAGGATATTCATACGGAACCTCTAGAGAACATCCAAATTTTTTTTAGAATTTTGTGTCTTGCTTGTTATTCTGGAGCCTCTAAGAAAAATGAATAGGAGGCACATAAGTCTTGAAAGGACATGGTGCCTTAGCAATAGATGCTTCTGTACTTTTTCTTAATTATTTTTCATTGGTATAGATTTTTCTTCACTTGCCTCTTCATCCATTAACTCCTGATGATTATTTTTATTAGGCATCTTCACATGAATCTTGGTAATTGTACCACACTCCTTGTAGTTAAGCATCAATATTTTCCTCCTTCAACTTCTCTCGAAGTTTTTGAGAAAATGGAAGTGGAGGTACATATTCATGAACTTTTAGAGGTGTCCTTAGTGGATCATTTTACACGACTTTTATAGCCATCAATTGCTCCTTAGGATTTATCTCTATACCAGGCAGAGACCCTATGTATGTTCTAAAATGTTTCAGAGCAATTTGTCTAACTCGTGTTTCAACTTCCTGATTGGTGCTTGCTAATTTTGAAAGTATCTAGAATACTTTGTCAGTTTTCTAATTGATGAAATATCTCCCCCAAACTTGGTATTCGCTCTTGTTGTGGATTATTTGAACTATTTCCTTGTTGTTGATAATCAAACCATCTAAAGTTTAGGCATTGCCTCCATCTTGAATTATATATTTCTCCATATGGGTAGAACGATCGAGAATTAGTCTAGATGTAATTTACCATTCTTCTAGAGAAATCAACAACAAGCAATTTCTCAGAAGCATGTTTCGCTCCACGATTCTCACAAATAGAACTAACCATCATTACTTTTGCTCCTTGTGTTTGAGATTTTATAACTCTACATCTTTATGAAAGCAGCTATATGCACATTGGTAGATTCCATGTTGTCCAGCTCATGAATTAAAGCCGAATTCTTTGGGACTGCTCTTTCTAATGAAAACATAGAATGTTTAATTGCAATCAACTTAAATAAGTCCAAATATTGTTGAACTGATTTACCAATTATGGACCCGTCTGCTAAAGAATCTACCTGTTGTCCAGCTCATGAATTAAAGCCGAATTCTTTGGGACTGCTCTTTCTAATGAAAACATAGAATGTTTAATTGCAATCAACTTAAATAAGTCCAAATATTGTTGAACTGATTTACCAATTATGGACCCGTCTGCTAAAGAATCTACCTGAGATTTGGTCATTGGTGATAGTCCAACATAGATTACTTTACCTGATTACCTTTCTTATCACACGATTTGGACACTTCTTCATCAAATCTTTGAATCTATTCAAGCCGTCATGGCAGCTTTCCCTATCAAATTTCTGGAATTTTCAAATTTCAAGTCGGATTTTCACTACTTTTGCTGGTGGGATGAATGTATAACAAAATTTTCTTGCCAAGTTCTCCCAATTATTGTTACTACCATGTGGCTCAGTATCCAATCACACCAAAGCTGTATTTCACAATGTGTATGAATATAATCGCAGCTTGATTGCATCTTCATTAATCACTATGAGTTGAAAGTTTTGTGAATTCTCAAAAACTCTTGAGATTTGTGTGTTCGAGTTTTCATGAAAATTTATAGATAAAACTCAATGGTTAAAAGTGAAATTGGAATAAATGAACAAAAAATGGATGAAAAATGATGTTTCCAAAGTTTGAGGACCAAATTATAAATATTCAATAGTTGATTCGAAGCACAAAATGATGTTTGAAGATTACGTAGGATCAATTGGGCATGAATAGAATACTAAGGACTGAAATTTTACAACAAAAATGATCAAATTAACCTTGGAAAGATTTCAGGGACCAAAATGCAGTTGGTCCAAAAATTGCTGCAGTTGGCTCCAAAATTACCAAAGCCATGCTTGCACACGGGATAATGTGTAACGCCCCAAATTTTGACGACTCGATGCGTTACCAAACATGAATTTCTTAAAGTGCTTAAAGAATTCAATTTCAATATAATGGGAAATTCAATAAAATTTGACAACCTTTAATAGAAGATATATTAAAATATGCGGAACGTGTTGGAATCCTATCATGCATCAAAATATTGATAAAAACTAGTTTTTAACATTCGATTGAAATGAGACTAATTCGAATAATAATGTTACTCACAATCGAGTTAGAATAAAAAAATAGCAATCAAATGCTTTTGAAAATTCTAATGTTTCTAAAAGTTAGAGTACTTCGTGATGAGGATTCGTTGGTCCAATAACATATCCATCCACTGCGATCCAACAGACTAATTTTTATCTAAAATTTGTGAATAAAAGGGATGGGTATAATAAATTATACTGAGTGAAATGCTTGCTACTCAACATTCAAATCAAACGTGATATTGTGCATAAATTCTCTAACTAACATAAAATGAGAGTTATCACACCATGACAAATGATAACTCTAGCAAACACTGCAAAATAATGTGAAGGCTAGCTTTTACTCGAAGGTATGCCTTAAAACATAGCATGATTTCTCCCTAATGAGCTCTGAACTGAAGTAATTAAATTCAAACATAAATGTAGATTTGAAAACATGTGGAAAATTAGTGATGGGCAAAAAACCCACCCCCTCTCGTCCCGACAGGACCCCGCCCCGAATGGGGCAAAAAAACCCACCCTAAATGGGTTGGCGGAGCACCCAATCGCAGGCATGGGATGGGGTAGGGCAAGGATGCCCCGCCCCGTGAAGGAAAAAAGAAAAGATTAAAAATAATTTTATTTTTAGATAATTCATCCGTTAAAAACCCATTTTGAATTTGTATTTTACTCTTTAATAATGACATAATTTGAAATCTTGAAAATGTGAAAAAACATAAAAATATATAAAAAATAAACGTGGCAAAAAGTTGCACCACCCCAGCCCCGCCACGTCTAAGGCAGGGCGGGGTGGTGTGGGGACGCCCTAGAACCGGAGCCGCCCCACTCCGCCCCATTGCCATCCCTATGGAAAATCCATTAATAGCACTTAACACCTCCATTCAAACTATTAAATAACAATTTTTGAATTGGCAAAAAAGAAGGATAAAATTGAAACTCCTTTGGAAACCTTCAAAAAGTTTTAATAGGGGTTCTGTTGATTTTTCAAAGAATGAAACAAATGTTAAAGAATGGGTTTCATGGCAAACATATGTGCATAGCATTAGTATTTATAGGTAAACCTAGAATAGTTTGATTAGGATTGAGATTGTATAATAATCAATTAATTAGTATCCTAAATTATATAAATAATGACTAATAAACTAGTTCGGTAGTATTGGACAATACAAGCGACATCAAAAGCATATAATCACACAATACTGAAAAGATGTATTGAAACGTGAATGGTTTTCCTAAAATTGACTAATATTTAAATTCTAACTAAATCACAAACAACTTAATTAATAAATAATCATGAATAATAATTCAATGAGTGGAGGTCTGTTCATGTGATATATTTTTTGCCATGAAATTTATTTTATTACTTCATTTCTATTAGTAAAACATAAACCATGATTCTTCTTTCTCGGGAATATCATCATAATTGTTCATCGTTCATGACTTGAGTCATTTCAATAACTTGGAGCATGAAATTATACATGGTCATGATCCTCGGTGTGTGGTCATGGTCTTGTTTCTTATTGGTATGCCAATAGCTTGTTTCTTATTGGTATGCCAATAGCCTATTATTCATTCACTATGAGACATTTACTGAAAAGAAAGGGCGTACGAAAGGTTAACTTGAAATACATATTATGAACATAATTTAGTTTGCAATAAATTTTAGCAAGTAATTTATGGAAAAATATCAACATAAATACTCTCAACGGAAAAACATTTATGTTAAATTTGTTCATAAAATTTAACTCTACTCACCTGATAATCGTGGAATCGGATAACTGTAAATTTGAAATAATTTACCATAATTTAGATATTATCCAAAAATAAACAAAGAAAACAAAGCAAAAGTACGCACCTTGTGCATACTTGATATCTACATGGTATGCATTTGGGTGGATAACATGTGTGTACTTGGTATGCACCAACAATATATAAAAATTATTCATTATCTTTTCTATACCTTAACTTATATTTGATGCGGGACCTCTGATATATCTATTTATTTAAAAGTACATGTGTGTGCGCGCGCGCGCGGACACACGTGTATATCTATTTATTTACTAGTATATGATGTTGATGATAAAGATAGTTAAAAAACAATTTAAACAACTACTCTTTATTTAAAGAAAACAAAGCACAAGTACACACAAGTATTAGATATTCTTCAATAATTTTACCATAATTTAGATATTATCCCAAAATAAATAAAGAAAACAAAGCACGAGTATGCACCTTGTGCATACTTGGTGTGTACATGTTATGCACCAATATGCACTAGGTGCATAACATGTGTGTACTTGGTATGCACCAACAATTTATTTAAATTATTTGTTATCTTTTCTATACCCTTACTTATGTTTGATATGGAATCTCCGATATATCTATTTATTTAAAAGTACATGTGTGTGTGAACGTGTGTGTATATCTATAAAAGTAAACAATAATTTTTATTTAAAGGAATATTTATATTTATAGTAGTATAAATTTTTTTTCCGAGATGTTACACGCCGTCGAACTTTCTTTATTCTACGGAATCCACAAAATTTCTATGACGTATTTGTTTTTATGCAAATCAATATTCATAGGAATCCATGAGTAATTGTTAGCATGTTTTGTTGTGTTTTCTTATGTTTTGCTTTATAAAGGGCTAATGGGATTACTTTATTGAACCCAATTTCAAATCACTAAAAACTCTCACGAAATCATGTGCATTCGAGGGCAGGCTATCAATAGTTCTTCTTAATAAGTAACCTTCGATGACCATGAGAGCCTAAAATGTGTATCAACTGATTCTCCGCATCCTTAAAATTTACCATTATTTATACATTTCTCTTATAATAATTTATGTAGAGAGTGATCAAGAATATGTTACCTTGGTATTTCATGAACTTTTATTTTTTTTGACGAAGTATCTAATGAGGTTCTTGTGGAGGAACATGCACTTGCATATATGGAATGCTTGGATGGTTGGCGTTTGAAGAAATTGGCGTAACTTTTGCATACGGTGTTCGTTTTGGGGCCATAACCCCATTCCGAAAAGATCACGTCGATTTTGGATTAACTCACTTCTTTGCCATGACGTATGATGGATTTTGTCCGTTTGAACTTGTTTACTAGGTCAAATCGCCATTTAAAGTTTGTTAGTTTATTATTTTCAGTATTTATTATTCTCGCTTTGTAGCCCAGTCCATTAAGGGACTGCTTGCCCAATAGTTTATCTGTTCTTTTCGTATTTAAGACTCTGAAACATCTCCTAGGGTTTTTTTGGTTGTTTATAAAATAAGAAAACGTTTGTTTCTTGAGTTCAATCCATTTGAGTTGTTAATATCGTGCGTTTGTAGATTCAATCTACATCAATATCTCATGAATTTACAATGTAACTAATATATACTGTTGAATTCTTGAACATAACACAAATGATTTACGAATCATTGCATTATATTAATGTTGATTACATCAGCAACGATTAACTAAGTTAGTTAAATTTATATTGCTTATTTTTTGAATATGTTCATCAAGTGCAGATCTAATGCACAGGTGAACGTAGATTGAAAACTAGGAATTGAGATTTTTTAACATGTGGGTGATGAAATTATTTATTATTTATTTTTCATTACATTGTAAATGTTTGAAGGTATATTTAAAGTTGATGTCGATACATTAAGTTAATACCAAAGACACATTTTGTGTGTTACTCATCTAATTTTCTTGAGTAAATATTTTCCTAATTTTAAGTTATTTTGGATACAGTATATTGCAAATAATGTAGAGAAAAACGCATCATTTAAAAAGAGAAAGAATGGAATATTGAACAAGGTGAACAAACTTTGCACCCTGTGTGATATACATGCTTGCACTATAATTTATAGTGCCAATAAACTTTAGCAAATAGTTTGGCCATCTCCACTTGATGTTCAACAAATTATTTCTAGATTTCATGAACTTCTGAAAATGAAACAGACTCAAAGACTGTTCAACCAGGAATCCTATACAATTCATAGGATTCAGAAGTCTCATAAACAAGCCAAAAAGCTTCAGAGGATTAACAGATTAACAGACATGGAATTTATGATGCACCAATGCATGGCAAGTGTATGGTAAAATTCCACAAACGTATAGAACCATTGACAAATAATAGATTTAGTGAGTCTAAAGTATCGTACCATAAAAAAATAAATTTCAATTCAAGTTTAATATTTATAAATGGAGTTCGAATTATGTAAACAAAAAAAGAGATTATATTTTGATTTCATGCTAAATTATCTAAAAAACGGTAAAAAGAATTTTTGTATCAAATTATGAATGATTGTATTGAGTTTCGAATTCTCATATTGCTTTTGATTTCAGTTCTTGATTTGTAATTAGTCATATTCATGTATTCTTGACGATCAATAAAATTAATTTATTTTACTTTTTTTTTAAAAAAAATTAATTCTATTCTAGTCATGACCTTAATCTATTCTTAGTTCAACTTCAAATTAATAGAATGCATTAAATTTTAGATTATAGATATGATTGCACAAGTGATAAATTTTATTCCTAACATCTATTGCACATATGTTAATTTTGCTACTTTTAAAATAATTTAATGAGTTTTCAAAATTAATCAAGAACCACAAAAAATACTAAAGTACTTGTGTTGAATTAAAATAAATGAACAATAGGCTTCATTTCATCCAATAAAAAATCAAATCTAGCCTAGCATGCTTTTAAATGAATTACAAGAAGAATAATGAAAAATCATATCATGAAATGCAAGAAATCTTGATCTTCAATTTCAAAGTTACATTTTTCAAAATCTTTATGTAATTGGTTTCAATTCCATGCTAGGGTATGATATTCTCTCTCAAAGGTGGTGAATTGGCCCTTTATTTTTGATGAATTTGTTGATATTATTGCATATGAAGAGAGAAGATAGTTCCTCCCATGGTTACCCATGTCTTGTAATATATAAGGTAAAATTAGGTCAAAAATACGTCCAAATTGGCTCCGAAAGAGTTTCAATCAACTAAGGAAAATTGTCTTCGCGCACGCATGATTATGTCTCTGTGTAGCAGTCAATATTTTGGTCATAACTATCTCTTTTAATATTTGATTGGAATGATTCGAAGTACATTGGAAGATAACTCAAAGAATTACAATTCTTCTAATGTAAAATTTTTCCAATTCAAATGTTTGCTATTTAATATATATATATTATATATATATATACATACATACTTTGCTCATGTTTCACTTCTAATTGCATCCAATTGACTCCTATCGATCTTCAATTACTATTTTGTGGTCCAAATCAACTATTTGATATTTGCAATTGCTCCTGAACTTTGTATTTCTTTCTTTTTCGCCCATTTTTTGCTTCTTTCTTCCAATTCACCCAATTTGCCTCAAGTTTTACCCAACAAACAAAATTAACATCTAATTAAGCCATAAGTAATCAAATTGACTATAATTAGTCATATTTAACGATCTAAATAAGTGTATAAAATACACTTATCAAACACCTAAAAACTTGAACAATTGTTTGTTCTCAAACAAAATAGACTTTGTGATCCGAACCCATGTAATAATTGAAGCTGTGAAACACACAAGAGATTGAACCGAGCCCAAGAAAGTCAAATAAATCAAAATTCTGGATTTGACCCGGAAATAATGATACAACCAATCAACCAATTGCCTACGATGTATTGACCTCTTGATCACAAGATTTGTGAATCTTGCCTGGTTGTTTGAACACCACAAGAATTAATCTTGATAAGTTATGTAAATTGCTCAATGAAGAACAAAGGAATCGAAAGCAAAATTGCCTCTATTAATCTCTCAATAATGACTAAGTTGTTTACAATGAATGGGATAAAATCTATGTATACTAAACCCTAAAAAAATAGTTAAAATGGAAAAGAATACTAAAAAAAAAGAAAAAATAGTGTTTTAACAAAACTAGGAAACTTTCACAATAAAGGAAAATTTTGGTGTCGGGAACAACTATGCGGTCGCATAGTATCTTCAGATGCTGTTGCATAGACCAAGTTGATTCCAGTTCCTTTGTCTCAATAAATAGGCATGAGATCGCAAGCCTATTTTAACTATTGGAAACTTCAGGCTCTCCATCTGTTGTTGCTTAAATTAAATTGAAACAGCTTGTTTCTTCCTTTAACCCCAATATAAAACTAGTTGATTTGCTCGTTGTGATCAATGTTTCGTCGATTGTAGCTTGAATAAGCAATCTCATTGCTTCTTTGACCCACTTTGCTTGCGATCGAGTAATCGGCCTTTCTTCGATAATTAATCGATAATTAATAACCAATTCCTCTCTTCATGTTTCTCCACCAAAGTGTATCTTGAAGGTCTCGATACATTTTTGTACTACCTAAATGTGTAACATAAAGGGTGGAGTGAGCATCTTCCAATATTTCATTTTTTATACTTTAATCCTTAGGTATACACAATCTTTCTTTATAAGTCAATGTTTTTATCTACAAATACCTCAAATTCTATACGTTTGTTTGTCCCCACCTCAACCTTTATCTTCTGTAGAAATGGATCCTTATCCTATGCTTCCTTGATTTGATTCCAAAGCATAGGTTGTATCATAAACACTTTTATACTCGTTGTGGTCTAAGCCGATGTGTGATGACTTCCAATCTTAGTTTTCTCAAAGTCCTTTATCAAATTTTCCTGCATCGTGCATAAAATTGCTAATTGTGATCCTGTCTTCTAACTTCAACCATCTCCTCTGTCTCATATTCAGTTCCTTCCATGTGAAGAAATATTTGACTCTTGTGATCTATACAGATTTCACACTTTCCACTGTAAAGATAGTGATGCCATATTTTTGAAGTGTGAACTACAGCTGTAAGCTCCAAATCGTACGTGGGCTAGTTTTGTTCATACTGTTTCAACTGTCTCAAGGCATAACCAACAACTTTTCCATATTACATCAAAACACAGCCCAAACCTTGCTTGGAGAAATCACTATAAATTACAAACCCATTTGAACCTTCAGGTTTTATCAATACAGGAGCCAAGACTAATCTTTGCTTGAGTTCTTGAAAAAAAAAATCACACTTTTCCGTCCATTGAAACTTCACACCCTTTTTAGTCAACTGAATTATTGTTCCGGCTATTTTGAGAAACCCTCAATAAATTTTATGTAACAACCAACTAATCTCAAGAAACTTCGAACTTCACCCACACTGGTTGGTCTAAGCCAATTTGTTACTACTTTCACTTTAGCTGGGTCTACCTCAATACCCTGAGCGATAAACATATAACCAAGAAAACCCACTCGATCGAGCCAAAATTTTCACTTCTTGAATTTCGCATATAATTTCTCCTTCTTCAAAGTTTCGATATTACTCGGAATTGTTCTTCATGCTACTTCTTATCTTTAGAGTACACAAATATGTCGTCAATAATTATTATGACAAACCGGTCTAAGTATTGATGGAAAGCTCAGTTCATGAGATCTATAAATATAGCTAGAGCATTTGTCAAACCAAAAGGCATGACAATGAATTCATAATAACCATAACGAGTCTTGAATGCAGTTTTTGTTATATCGTTGCCTTGACCTTTTCAAGTCAATCTTCCAAAATGCCGTTGCACCCATTAATTGGTCAAATAAATTTTCTATTCTTGGTAGCTTGTATCATTTTTTGATAGTCAGAGATGGTTCACTTTTTTATAGTCAATGCACATTCGAATACTGTCATCATTATTTATCATAAAAAGTGATGTAGCGCCCAAGGAGATATATTCAGTCGAATGAAACCTTTCTCTAGCAACTCCACCAACTATAATTTCAATTCTTGGAGTTCTTTCAGTACCATTTGGTAGGGGGCCTTAGATACTAGTGCTGCTCCGAGGACCAAGCCAATTACAAACTCTACAAGTTCATCTTGAGAAATGCCTGTTAGATCTTCTAGAAATACATTTTCACACGACGTTAATATCCTTAATGGTTGAATCTGTATGTTTGGACCTGCTAATATTAATAGGAATCCCTGACATGACTCCTTTCTCAGCATCTTCTCCACTTGAAAAGCCGATATAAGTTGAGGTGGAGACTCTAACCTTGTTACAAAGAAATGGAACTCTTACTCTCCCTGCCGATGAAGTAACAATTCTTTTTCGTGACATCGAATGATCACATGATTGTATCCCAACTAGTCCATGCCTAAAATAACATTGAAGTCTTCATCTCTAAAAGGTATAATTCCGCCAGCAATATCTTTTCGTCAATTTCTAACTTTATAGCCTTGGTCATTTGATTTGTGCAAAGAGTTCTTCCTGGGAGAATACTAACCTCTAAAGCATTGTCCATTTTCATACATGTAATGTTGGACTTAGCAATGAAAGAAGTAAAGATAAAAGAATGTGTAGTCCCAAAGTAAAAAAAAAAAAACATAGATGGGTACATCAGATAATACTAAAATACCTGTTTTCACACATATAATGTTAGACTTAGCGACAGAGGATGCAAAGATAAAAGAATATGTAGTCCTAGGTAAAAAAGAACAGCCGATACATTGGAAAATAATAAAATACTTACTATCATGTTTGGATCCTACTCAGCCTCTTGCTTATTTAGTGCAAAAACTCGGGTCTTTCCCATTGGGTTCTTATCTTGGTCATCATCTTTCTTTCATGGAGGCTCTGTACAGTGCAAAGCAATATATCCCAGATTACTGCACCGAGAACACATGTTCTTCCTAAATAAGGACTTACCTCTGTAGAGTTTGTTATACTAAGGACGAGGTGTAATACTCCCACTCATCCTACCGATATGAACTCCTGTGCTTGGTCTTTTATTATGCCAGTTACGTCTATTCTTGGTTCGATCGCTCAACTTTCTTTTTTCCAACGACTCGTTGCTCGATTAGGCATACTATCCAAAAGCAATCCTTTGATATGAAATTACATGAGCTCTTTCCAAATTTCACGATATGAAGTGAAATGATGGGACATAATGATCATGCCGATTTTCGAGCATAATCTATTTTTGACTCTCCTGATCTTCTTAACTTATTTATCTACCAAGTACAAGGCATACCTTGAGAGCTACTCAAACTGTCTTTCGTAATTAGTAAGCAACATATTCCTTTATCTAAGTTGTAGAAACTCTAATTCCTTGAAGTCTCTTAAAACCTATGGAAAATACTTTGCCATCATCTCATCCTTAAATTGCTCCCAAGTCAAGTTACATTGTTGCTCATCAGTTCTATTGCGTAAAACAGATTCTCACTAGTAACTGGCTGCTGCAATAAACATGAATTCTATGCATAGTACCTTCTATGCTTCCATACAAGCAATGTGTCAAAAAATGCACTCCTGACCTCTAATCCACTTTTCAACAGCCAGTAGGTCAGAATCACCTTCGAAAGTAGGAGGCTTGTACCTACGAAATTGCTCAACCACTAAGAGAGTTCCAGGGACAACTGGAGATGCATTTTGTAGTAAAGACACTTGATTTTGTTAGCTCAACTCTTGTACTACTTGCACTATAAGTCGCGCTTTAAAATCTGTAGATAGGTGGTACCATTTCCTAAAGGAATTTAATAGTAAGTCACCCGTCACAAACCAGTATCACGCCTAACATATTATGCTTAAGTTCTTGTAACGGTGACATAGCGTATTTCATATTCGAGTATACGTTTACATAAGGAATAAAATCAAGCTTTACTTTATATATCAAACATCAGCAAGGAAAATTTTTACATGTCATAAAACTTAAAAGTAGGCAATACAAGACGTAAAGTTAAAGTTTAGAATTTAATCCTTCATTTCTTCCCCAATTACATACCTTAGGGCTGTTGGAGGGTGGTGGATTGGTGGTTGTGTACCGATAATCCTTTCATCTTATGCTAGCTTTAAGAAACCAAATTAATCACATATAACCACGTTTAACTTAATAGTTTTCAACTTCCATTTGTGTACATATGTAAAGTCATATCTAAACTTCAACAGAATTTCACACAAGGTCAAATGAATGAAATTCCTAACAATATAACTTTCATTCATTTTTAAAAATATACGAAGCGACATAAACAATTACTGTATGAAGAATATTCCTACCACATATATATATGAACAACTAAGGACAATTTTTTGAATTCCAAAATTTAAAAAGAACTATATTAGGATTGAAGACATGATTGAAAATATTTTATGCATTCATTTTTTTTTGCCAACGTAATAAAGGTTTTATAGCATAGAACAATACACGAGTGTAAAATTATTTGTTGTAGCACTGTTGAATGTAGACTTTAATTTATCAATATTGTTGTCATATTTTTCCTAGCATGTACTTTACTTTATATGTTTTTTTAACAACTTAGTGTTAATGCACAAGATACAAGATGTGACAACTAAGATTTTACATAATTATAGCACGCACTTGACTGTTATTGTAGTGAGAAAAGAAAAAGAATCTAATAAAACAATTTTTTTTTATATTAGACTTTGATACCAAACTGTAACGACCAAAATTTTATAATTTAAGTCATTACCCAAAAGTTCCATTAAAAATGGTCAATTTTATTTTCATCAACATATTTTATATGATACACCAATTTTAACTACTAACTCCTACATTCTTTAAAATCCAATTTACTAGAAGTAGATAATTGTATTTTAATGTGTTTACCAGCTAATTAAACAGTAATTTTTTTATACGAAAATGAGCAAAGGGCATTTACACCACTACATCAAACAATTATATTCAAAATTCCAATCAAGAGTGCAATCTAAACATATCCACATACAAAAATACATGTACAAAAATTTAACTACAAATAAATGTTTTTTTTCAATTAAACAGAAAAAAAGTTACGTAGATTTTCATCTAGCAAATGTGGTACAATCGCCAATTGAACCGTCACGCTCCGACACGATCTGAACTAACCCGTGAGTAGGGAAAAAGGGGTGAGTATGAGAAATACTCAATAGGATATGAATACTAATACAATTCCGAATAACATTTATCATTCATATATCAAAATAAATTGTACCATCATATCATATCTTTATAATCGGTAAGAGCTCATATTATATTATATCTTTTGTACCGAATGGCCATACATATCATTTACAAAATATCAATATGAAATAACAAAAATTAAATGGGACAAAACCATCTGTACGTTGTTATCCTACCTTAAAACGTTCAAATACGTTTCAACCAAAGGAAAGATACTGAGATAAAATATGTACTTTAAATGCTACTAGACAATTTCTTCTTGTTTTGATACAGCAAAAATATAAAAAGAAAATAAGTAATAAAATATGGGAATGTTATGAAAAGAGAAAAAAAGAGAAGAAAATAGAGAGAAGTCAATATACTTTGGTGTGTTTTATTAAGAACCAAAGTCCTGTATTTATAGGGCAGAATTAGCGATACATCAGTAATAATTTTCAGAGCTGCAGAGGTACAATTGTCATTCACATATAAACCCTAATAAAAATTACCTTTTACAAACTCCTTCTTGAATGACACATTACAAAATATCTGCCTCGTTAAAACCTTATTTGATAAAAATCTAATGGAAAAAAAATCAAATGAAGAAAAAAGAGTACAGTTATTTTAGAGTATTAAAAATAAATAACGTCTCATTAAAACCTTGCTAGAAAATTCAGTGGGATAAAATCTAAGAGAAGGAAAAAAAGTACATCTACTCCCCATGATGTTAATCACTGAAAATTTTTGAGTCGACACATTCCAATCTTGTGAACTAATTTTTTGAATGTAGATGTTGGTAATACTTTTGTGAATAAATAGGTTATATTGTCACTTGAGGGAATTTGTTGGATATTGATGTCACCATTCTTTTTAAGCTCATTAAAGAATTTTGGAGAAATGCTTCATCCTGTCACCTTTGATATAGCCTCCTCTGAGTTGTGCAAAATAAGCTGTATTGTCTTCATACAAAATTGTTGGCCTATCTTTTGTTGGAGTTTAACTACATGATGCTTGAATATGATGGGTCATGTTTCTCAGCTATACACATTATCAACCTGCTTCATAAATTGCAATAGTTTCAGAATGATTTCAGGATGTTGCTGTCAAGGATTGCTTCACAAATATTCATAATATAGTTGTTCCTCCACGTGCAAACATATATTCTGTTTGTGATTTAGTTTTATGTAGGTCAGATAGATAACCTACATTTGCATTCCCACTAAAGTAAATCTCGATTTTTTTGAATAAAATAATCCCAATTTAATAGAGCACTTTAGGTAATAAAAAATATTTTTAACACCATTCCAATATCTTTGAGTTGGTGTAGAATTATATCTTGTAATGAGATTTATAGAAAAAGTTATGTCGGGCCAAGTGAAATTTGCAAGATAAGGTAATGCTACAATTGCACTAAGATATGATACTTTATCACCAAGAACATTTATCTTCAAGTAAATGAAATGGATCATTTTTTCCCATCAAGTAATTGAACAACCGCAGGTGATGCCAATGGATATGCATTATCCATATAAAAACATTTTAAAACTTTTTCTGTATATATAAATTGATGAACAAATAATCCATCTGCTAAATATTCAATCTACAATCCGAGACAAAATTTGATTTTTCCCAAATGCTTCATCTCAAATTCATTTTTCAAATAATCAGCAATGTTGTTGAGCTCTTTAAGAGTTCCAATTAAATTTAAATCATCAACATAAACTACTACAATTGTAAATCCAATATTTATTTTCTTTCTAAAAAATATGGGTGGACATCGTCAATTTTATGGCATTCATTCAACAAATATTCGCTAAAGTGATTATACCACATGCGTCCAAATTATTTTATTCAACATATTTTGATGCATTTATTACGATTCCTCGCTATTCATAAAATGATGTAGTACATCATGTGTAAAAATGTTGTTGACAACTTTTTTCTTTTCTTGTTCGATTCTATTTCTTTTCCTATAATGACATAACTTATTTAAATATATTAGACACCCGAACCTCTACTTAGGTTTTATAATCTATTATATCTAAATACTCATCAAAAGTATATGCCTCCTTAATTAATCCATCTTAGCTAATTGCTCCATTTTCATTTGAAGATTTTTGTATTAGAATCAAACATCATCACACTTCAAGTGTGCGATAAATATATCAAATATAATGCTAATAAATTGTCCTCACAGAATATCAATTTGTATTGGAGCATTTAATATTGGTATTTATCTCTTTGATCAGTAAATGCATCTAAATAAATTATCATTCGAACTTCTAGTTTAAACAATATTTTGCGGGGATTTAGATGAAGATGCATTATACATTATTTTTAACTTCTTAATTCCTCTCCCCTAATGCTAAGAGAATTATCTAATCAAATTGAAAATTATTTTTTTTCAACGTTATAAAATATCTGATGAGTGTAATTCACTCATTAAACTAAAGCTTCTAAATCGAGTTTTTTGATGTGTTCTTGAGCATTTTTGAACGTTTTGATGTGTGTGTTAGTGTTGTTTTGCAGTTTGGACAATTCTCAAGAAAATATCACTATTGGGAGCCGGTGATGAGCAAAAATGATGATCAATGAAATGGAACATGAATAAGCAAGTATTGAATAAGATTGGAGTGGGAAATAGGCTTGGAAAAACAAAGAGAAGAGGATTAAAGCAGTGGCATTAGCGCCACGGCGCCGAAAAAGGGGCGCCAGGAGACAATTCCAGTAGAAACCTGGGCGCCATAGCGCCCAAGGAAGAAAAAAAAAGAAGCAGAAACATGGGCGCCACGGCGCCAGACCTAGGCGCCATGGCGCCCATTTCCAAAACATCAAAATCCGGGTTTTTAAGTATTTTTTTGGCCCAAAAATCACACCCTAACCCTTGAAGACCCTTAGAAAATATAAATACCCAGCTGAAGAACAAGAGAGGGGGTTGGACGGCTGAAGAAAGGAGGCAAGGATATACACTAATTGAGAGAAGATCTAACCGATTTTGGAGAAGAAGAAGAAAAAAACTGAGAATCAAGCCACAAGATTGAGAAATAGAGCAACAACCTGAGTTTTTTCTTATCTTTCTCTTCTTCATGAAATTTAATTTGTGTTTTATCATGTTCTTCTTTTCAATCATGAACTAAGTTATTAAATCTAGGGTTTGATGTAACCTATTTGAGACATGATTCAATTTCTTTATAGTATTTCTATTTAATTTTTCAGAATTGAATTTATATCGTTCTTGCTTAATGCTTTCTTTTGCCTGATCACCAATTGAATGAATTGATGTTCTAAATTTGACGCTCGAGAGAGGGAAATTTAGGCGTGATCTAAGAACAATATAACCTAGGTTTGTAGGCTTCGAGAGAAAGTACGAATCTTTGAGGGTAAAACAAGAACCAAGTACGTGATAATCTTTATATATTTAATTCGGAATAGAGAGATTGGGGTTAAAATATAGAGATATGTTCTATTTGACGCTCGAGAGGGGGAAATAGAATTAATTTAGGATTCTTGCCTATGAATTTGGGAAATATTTGATAGAAATATCTATAGGGATTGAGAATTATGTCGAGAATATGGTGAAATCACTCCCTAGACATTACGTAAAATTGAGTTAATCTTTAGAAATTGCCTCACTTTTATTACACTATTTAATTCATTGACGTTAATTTAGTATTCAAATATTAATTTAGCACTCGATTGTCTAGATAAAGTAAATGCGGACACAATTATAGTACTCAGTGGAAGTCGAATATCAATCCCTGTGGGTTCGACACTTTTTAATTCTTTAATATACTACAAAACTTGACACTGTGCTTGCGGTAAAAATCACGTTATATAAAACGCGTGGCAAGTTTTTGGCGCCGTTGCCGGGGATTGATTCATTCGAATTCAATTGATATTATTACCAATCGGCGTTCATTTTACTCTAGATTTATATATTTTTTTTACCGTTATTTTTATTTCACTCCTTTTGTGTCTATCTTTAAAAGTTTCCTTTTGATTATTTTCAGCTGTTTATGCGAAGGGCGAGAAATCTAGATCTACTACCTGTTGATCCTGAACCAGAACGCACATTTCGCATTCTCAGAGGCATACAAAGAAACGAACGGGAAGCAATGGCAGAATAGGATGTTAGAGCAGCCAATGAGGATAACCAACAAAGGGCTATTCGGGACTACATAAGGCCGGTTGTCAAAGACAACTATTCCAGCATCGTACGCCCAGCAATTACTGCAAACAATTTCGAATTGAAGCCAGGGTTGATACACATGGTACAGCAAAATCAGTTTGGGGGTGTTGCAGTAGAAGACCCAAATGCTCATCTTGGATCCTTTTTGGAAATTTGTGACACGGTGAAGATGAATGGGGTTACTGAAGATGCAATTAGACTCCGCCTATTCTCATTCTCTTTAAGGGATAAAGCAAAGGCTTGGTTCCAATCACTACCATATGACTCAATTACAACTTGGGATGATTTGCCTCAAAAATTCCTTACCAAGTACTTTCCACCTTCTAAATCAGCTCAACTTCGCGGTGAAATTAGCCAATTCAAACAACTCGACTTCGAGCCATTCTATGAAGCCTGGGAAAGATTTAAAGACTTGCTTAGGAGATGTCCTCAATATGGGTTCCAGAAATGGGTGCAAATTGAGATATTTTATAATGGGCTAAATGGGCAGACAAGGACTATGGTAGATGTAGTTGCGGGAGGCATTTTAATGGCTAAAACAGCAGAGGCTGCATATGCTTTATTGGATGACATAGCCACTAACAGTTACCAATGGCCAAGTGAGAGATCGGGTGTTAAGAAAGTAGCAGGACTTCATGAAGTGGATCCCATCACCGCACTAGCAGCTCAGGTTTCATCACTCACAAATCAGATAGTCACGCTTACCACTCAAGGAAATCAACAGAAGGTAGATTCAGTCATGAGTACTTCTTCTTCACACCAAGAGACAGAGGTTGCTAACGAACAGGCCCAATATGTCAACCGTAGAAACTACAATCAAAGAGAAAGCTACCAAGCTAATCACTATCATCCAGGGTTGAGAAATCACGAGAACTTGTCATATGGCAACAATAGAAATACACTTCAACCTCCATCGGGATTCAACACTCAGAATTCTGATGGGAAACTACCATTGGAAGACATACTTGGGACATTTATTTCTGAGACAAGATCACGCTTCAACAAAGATGAATCACGTTTGGATAATATTGAAACACATGTGTCCAACATGGGAGCCACAATGAAGAATCTTGAAGTGCAAATTAGCCAATTGGCTACCTCAATGAAGTCTCAGCAAAAAGGAAAATTTCCAAGTGATATAGAGATCAATCCAAAGGAGCACTGTAAAGCTGTTATATTAAGGAGTGGCAAGCAAACTGGAGAAAGTGAACTCACTGAAGACAGTAACCCCACACCTAATAAGGAGAAAGAACAAGTAGTAGAAGAACAAGAAAAGTAGGCCAAAGGAACAAATAAGGCTCACAAACCTTATTCCATATCCTTCCTTGACAACCCACCAATTCTCACACCACCACTTCCTTTTCCACAGTGTTTTCAAAAGAAAAAATTTGATAATCAATTTGCTAAATTTTTAGAAATCTTTAAGAAAATTCATATTAATATTCCTTTTGCAGATGCTTTGGAACAAATGCCAAATTACGCAAAGTTTATGAAGGAAGTGATGTCAAAGAAGCGAAAATTGGAGGAATATGAAACAGTAAAATTGACAGAGGAATGCAGCGCTATTCTTCAAAAGAAACTTCCTCAGAAGAGAAAAGATCCGGGCAGCTTCACTATTCCGTGCACCATTGGAAGCTCTTCCTTTGAAAAGGCCCTTTGTGATCTAGGAGCAAGCATCAATTTAATGCCGTTATCAGTATTCAAGAAGTTAGGCCTCGGGGAGGTCAAACCAACAACAGTGACTTTACAACTAGCTGATAGGTCCCTCACCTACCCATGAGGAATTATTGAAGACGTGTTGGTAAAGGTCGACAAATTCGTCTTCCCAGCTGATTTTGTGGTATTGGATATGGAAGAAGATCAGGAAATTCCACTGATTTTAGGCAGACCATTTTTAGCAACTGGAAGGGCTTTAATTGATGTACAAGGGGGACAATTGACATTGAGAGTGAATGAAGAAGAGGTGAGGTTCAACATTTACCAAGCAATGAAGTACTTAGATGACAATGACACTTGCCACATGATTGACTTCATTGATTCTACTGTGAAAGATGAGAAATTATGTATTGAAGATCCTCTCGAGCAATGTATGATGTTTAGTACAACAAAGGATGATATCAGCACTTTTGGAGAGTACATCGGGAGCAAGGATTTGGTTGATTACATATTGGCTCTTGAATCTACATCAGTTGTGGAAAACCCATCACAATGTGAGGATATTCAACAGTCAGAGGAAGCAGATGACAAAGAAAGCAATGAAAGCAGTAAGATTGAACTGAAGCAACTACCAGATCACCTTCGCTATGCATTCTTGGGGGATAAGTCTGCATTTCCAGTAATTATTTCTTCATCACTCACCAGAGACGAAGAGGATAGATTATTGAAAGTGTTGAGGGATCATAAGGCCGCTTTGGGATGGTCAATAGCTGACATCAAGAGGATAAGTCCTACAATCTGCATGCACAAAATCCTCATGGAAGAGTCTTACAAGCCATCCATCGAACATCAAAGAAGGTTAAACCCAGCAATGAAAGAAGTGGTTTGAGTAGAGATTCTAATGCTACTGAAGGCAGGAATCATTTTTGCCATTTCAGACAGTGAATGGGTCAGCCCAGTGCAAGTGGTACCAAAGAAAGGAGGGATGACAGTAGTTAAGAACGACAACAATGAGCTAATTCCGACAAGAACGGTAACTGGCTGGAGGGTGTGCATTGATTACAGGAAACTGAACAAGGCAACTAGAAAGGACCATTTCCCACTGTCGTTCATTGATCAAATGTTGGACAGATTAGCTGGCTACACTCACTATTGCTTTCTTGATGGATATTCGGGCTACAACCAGATTGCTATAGTACCAGAAGACCAGGAAAAGACAACCTTCACCTGTCCATATGGAACTTTTGCCTACAGACGGATGCCATTCGGGTTATGCAATGCACCAGCCACTTTTCAAAGATGCATGATGCAATCTTTGCAGACATGGTTGAAGACATCATGGAGGTATTTATGGATGACTTCTCGCTGTTCAGTACTTCTTCTAATAACTGCCTTCATAATCTCTCCTTAGTGCTGCAACGCTGTGAGGAAAGGAATTTAGTTCTCAACTGGGAAAAGTGCCACTTCATGGTACAAGAAGGTATTGTGCTAGGCCATCATGTTTCGGCGAGGAGGTTGGAAGTGGACAGAGCAAAAATTGATACAATTGAAAAGCTACCACAACCCACCAATGTCAAAGGCATTCGAAGTTTCTTAGGGCATGCTGGATTCTACAGGAGATTCATCAAAGACTTCTCAAAAGTGGCAAAACCCCTATGTAACCTTTTGGAGAAGGACACAACGTTCGTATTTGATGAAGACTGCTTACGGGCTTTTGAAACCATAAAGGCAAAATTAGTCACTGCTCCAGTGATGGTAGTACCAGATTGGGATCAGCCATTTGAGGTTATGTGTGATGCTAGTGATTATGCAGTAGGAGCAGTTTTAGGACAAATGCATGATACGATTTTTCGAGCAATCCACTATGCCAGCAAAACTCTTAATGGAGCTCAACTAAATTACACAACAACAGAGAAGGAAATGCTAGCAGTAGTGTTTGCATTTGACAAATTCAGATCTTACCTTATTGGAACCAAAGTGATAATTTACACGGATCATGCTGCAATCCGTTACCTCTTTCAAAAGAAGGATGCCAAGCCATGCCTAATTCGATGGATACTACTACTACAGGAATTTGATGTAGAGATTCGGGATAAGAAAGGCAGTGAGAATGTCGTTGCAGACCATCTCTCACGATTGGAGAATGAAAAGGTGGGGGATGACAGTCAAATTCGAGAAACGTTCCCCGACGAGATCTTGCTAGCTGTATCAACAAAGATCCCATGGTATGCTGATTCTATAAATTATTTAGTGTCTGGAAGATTGCCACCTGACTTGACCTTTCATCAAAAGAAGAAATTCCTACATGATGTCAAGTCATTTCTGTGGGATGATCCAATCTTGTTCAAAAGGTGTGCTGATAGAATAATTAGGCAGTGTGTCCCCGTGGAAGAAATGCGATCAATCATGCAGCATTGCCATTCATCATCCTATGGAGGTCATTTCGGTCCTACACGTACTGCTGCAAAGGTATTGCAATCTGGTTTTTATTGGCCAAATTTGTTCAAAGACTGCTATGCTTTTGTGAAAATATGTGACCGCTGTCAACGCACTGGAAACATTTCAAGACATCATGAGCTACCATTAACCAGTATGCTTGGTATTGATTTCATGGGTCCATTTCCACCTTCCTTTGGTCAAGAGTATATTCTTCTCGCAGTAGATTATGTGTCTAAGTGGGTTGAAGCCATTGCCACACCAACAAATGATGCAAAGGTGGTGTTGAAATTTTTACAGAAAAACATCTTCACTCGGTTTGGCATGCCTAGAGCGATCGTAAGCGACGGAGGTACACATTTTTGTAACAAGCTGTTCAATTCTCTTCTAGCTAAGTATGATGTCAAGCACAAGTTGGCATTGGGTTATCATCCACAGTCAAATGGGCAAGCAGAGGTGTCTAACAGAGAGATTAAACAGATTCTGGAAAAGACAGTGAATACCAATCGAAAGGACTGGTCTCTCAAACTAGATGACGCTCTTTGGGCATACCAAACAGCATTTAAAACTCCAATTGGAATGTCACCCTACCGTCTGGTGTTCGGGAAAGCTTGTCATCTACCGGTAGAATTGGAGCATCGAGCTTATTGGGCTGTGAAGAAATTGAATTTAGACATGAAATTGGCCAGTCCACAACGCTTGTTGCAGCTTGATGAATTGGAGGATTCCGGAACGATGCATATGAAAATGAAAAGTTATGTAAAGAACGGACAAAGATGTGGCATGACAAGAGAATATTAACGAGGGAATTCAAGGTAGGAGAACCGGTTCTTCTATTCAATTCTCGCTTGAAACTCTTTCCAGGCAAGCTCAAATCCCGGTGGTCAGGACCATTTGTAATCCGCAAGGTATTCCCTTATGGTTCAGTGGAATTAGTAGGCAAGGATGGGTCTACCTTTTAGGCAAATAGGCAACGCCTCAAACATTACTATGGAGAGGAAAATTGGGATGTGGAAGAAATTACCCTTAACGAACTAACTTGAAATCATATCCACGTCCAGTTAAAGACGTAAAAGAAGCGCTTATTGGGAGGCAACCCAAGTTCTATTCCTTAAGTTTCTTTTCATTATTGTAACATGCTCGTTTTCTCTTACGCCAATTTGATAAGTTTATTTTTCTTTATTATTTTGTAGGTCATGCTCAAAATGGTTGCATCAAACTCTAAACAATATGGGAAAGAAGTATGCTGGCCGAAAAAAAAAAAATTTCAGTAACCTGGGCACCAGACTTGGGCGCCATGGCGCCCAACACGTTTTTTTTTCCTTTAAAAACAACAACGCACTTTTTTTTTCTTTTCATTTCCCTACCCACAAAACCCTTATACTCCTCTTTCCTCTCAAATCTACCCCTCTTTCCCCCACACTTGCACACACCAATTCTCTTATATTACCCCATATTTATAGGTTATTACATCTATAACAACCGACATCTAGAAGTGAAAAGCTAGTGACTAGTTCATCAAATAAGGTACATTCCTTTACATTGTAAAGTTTTCGTTTTCGTAGTTTAATTTGAACTTCTCATGGTAATCTTGTTCAGGACTATGTCACAATATCATCTAACTTTATTGGGTTGTGTTTTGGTAAAGCTTGTGTGGGTCTTTATCTTATTTTCGAACTTATTTTGTTATGCCTACCATGTGTTTGTTCTTTTGCTCTTTGAAATCTAAGTTAGAAGGCTTTGCAATTTTCCTATGGGCTTGAACTTTCCTAACTACTAATATATTATCTTGCTCATAGAGTGTTTGGTAAATGTCACCAAAGACATCTTTTGCATGATTCTTGGGATAGTTTGATGGCTAGCATTCAACTTTGTACTTGTTTATTATCACCGCCTACCACACGTTCGATACTTTATCTTATTAAGATTTTCATGCTTACTTGGGACTTACTGCATTTTCTAAGACAAAATCTTTTAATTGATTCAGGTGGACGGTTAACTTCAGTTGATATTGTGCAAGAACACTTCATCCATGCCTCCTAAAAAGAAATCCAAGGCCACTGCCTCTTCCTCAACTACTGCGTTTGATCGTCGAAGATTTATTAGTTCTGAAGCAGAGGAACGCTACAGACACAGTGTGGTACATCGAAATTGCATTCCTGAGAGGGGCCTTGATAATTTTTTACTAGATAAAATTCACAGTTTGGGGTGGGAGAATTTTACCAAGCAACCTAGTGCTACCTCAATTCTTCTGGTGAAAGAGTTCTATGCCAACGCCAACGAACATGAGAACTTCAAGGTTTTTGTACGGGGTTTTTGGATCAAGTTTGATAGTGCCTCCATTAACCGGTTCTACCATACACGGGATATACCCAATGATGACTATTCCCGACTCCGGAATGAGGGGATCGATCCTGGGGAGATAATTCGAACTATAGCTCGCCTTGATACCGAATGGAAAAGGTCAGCTAGTGATGTAACCCACTTCCCTTCATCTGGTCTGACACCCAATTGTAAAATCTGGCACCACTTCATATCATCCAAGCTGATCCCCAGTAGCAACACTAGTGATGTCACAAAGGAACGGGCCTTACTGAATTTTGTGATTCAAAGAGGGTATTCTATTGATGTTGGCCGAGTCATCCAAAATAGTATTTTTCGCATCCTTGCCGGGCCCGCTACAGGCAGTCTAGGTCACCCCTCTTTGATCCATGACCTTTGCATACAAGGGGGTGTTCCCGTGCGCGAAACTGATGAAGTGTTACACCCGAAACAACTACTTACACGGGACCTCCGTGATAGGCGTGTGGGACATCGGGAAGTGCCCAGCTCTTCTCAATCATCTCGTCCGTTACCCCCTACACCATCACCCCCACAACCTTCAGATGCTACGGGGGACGTCCTTAGACGTCTTGAAGCCATGGATTTGTGCATGGGCCGATGGCAAGAGGGCATGCAAGTACAAATGAATAATTTACAAACCATCATCTTTGACTAATTTCAATACCAAAATGCTTGCATGGCGATTATGGCATCTGCACATCCCGAGCTCACCTTCCATCCACCGCCATCACTTCCACATCATGCCTTCCCTCCTGCTCCACCTGATGAAGAGGAAGACGATTGATGTCTTCACTAAGGTAACTCTCTTCCCCTTCTTCCATTTTAACATTGGGGGCAATGTGTCGTTTAAGTTTTGGGGGAGTATCTTCAATTTTCTAAAATCTAAAATTGCATATTTTATTTATTTATTTTGTATGAGTGTGTGAATTTCAAAAAAAAAAGAAAGAAAAAAGAAATTTATTTTTTCGTGTTTTGCATGCCTGTGTGAGTTAGATAGCCTTGCTGGCGATGATGTATAGTATTAAGAACATGTATTGGTTCATGGACTTTGGATAAGTTACTTGTGTGAATTAGATTTTTGCTTATTCGTGTGAAACGGAAATTATTTTTGAACGTGGGTTGAATGTAGCATTGTACATGAGTAGGTTGGTCCATATTTATAGGTTGAATGAGAGAACTTAGATGCTAAACCCAAACAACCTTTAAACAGTATTATACCCTTAAACCAAATATAGTCTGTTTGGTAGATTAAGCTGTTGCAGGAAAACTTGGAGATAAATGTGGATTCCATGCGTGCTAAATTTTGTGTGCAGTGTCTGAGACTAATAGGATGAAAATTGGGTGAAGACTTAAAGTTAGAGGTCTATTTTCGAGAATAGGTGTTTAATAAGGGGCATTGCACTAATCATTGCAAAAAAAAAAAAGATCCCAATGAGGACAACTTTAATAATCTCATTGTGAATCGTCTCTTCGTAGCCTTTATGACTCGAGTAATTAAGCCTGTAAGGGTTTAAAACCTGGTGCCCTAAAGTCGTCTGATTTGAGAGTCATCGGCCTAAAGCTCGTTACAAGGGTCATTTAGAAAGCTTGAGGGAGTGACGTCCACACAAAGGGTGTTTAAAGAATACATTTATAAAATAAAAAAATAAAAAAAGAGAGAGAGAAAAATAGATATCAAATGCCTTGATTAAGCCACGAACACCTGTTTTAGAGGATTAGACCTTTGATAAGAGGTTAGTAATTCGGTTGATTCCTAGAGGTTGAAGCAGTCAAAAATAAGGAGAATCCTCATTTGTTGACATGTGGAACTACAATCAGTAAAATCTAACCAAACTTGAGTGGTGTAAGAAATTAGTATTGAAAATTTAACCTTAGGTTACACCCTTGGAAGGAGAAAAGAAAATAAGTTTGGGGTGTGTGAATCCCACGAGCGAAGTAAGGAAAAATTTGACTTCTAAGGTCGGGAATTGGGTCAACTTATTATTGTACAGCGTTATGCTTAACTCTCCACACACACATACCCGTTTGCATTGAATGAGCAAGGATTTGACGCTTGCATTATAGTTTTGAAGTACTTCATGAATTTGACGCTGTGTTCTTAATCTTGAGCAATAAAAGCAAAGGTGTCTAACATAAAGTTTCTTTTGAGTGACTTTATCTGTCTTAATCGTGTTTTTGTGCTCGTTAATAATTATCTTTAGTTTTGTGTTTGCTCGAGGACAAGCAAAGAACTAAGTTTGGGGGTGTTTGATGAGTGTAATTCACTCATTAAACTAAAGCTTCTAAATCGAGGTTTTTGATGTGTTCTTGAGCATTTTTGAACGTTTTGATGTGTGTGTTAGTGTTGTTTTGCAGTTTGGACGATTCTCAAGAAAATATCACTATTGGGAGCCGGTGATGAGCAAAAATGATGATCAATGAAATGGAGCATGAATAAGCAAGTATTGAACAAGATTGGAATGGGAAATAGGCTTGGAAAAACAAAGAGAAGAGGATTAAAGCAGTGGCATTGGCGCCACGGCGCCGAAAAAGGGGCGCCAAAGGGAGACAATTCTAGCAAAAACCTGGGCGCCATGGCGCCCATGAAGGAAAAAATGGGGCAGAGACTTGGGCGCCACGGCGCCCGTTTCCAAAACATTAAAATCCGGGTTTTTAAGTATTTTTTCGGCCCAAAAATACACCCTAACCCTTGAGGACCCTTAGAAAATATAAATACCCAGCTGAAGAACAAGAGAGGGGGTTGGACGGCTGAAGAAAGGAGGCAAGGATATACACTAATTGAGAGAAGATCGAACCGATTTTGGAGAAGAAGAGGAAAAAAACTGAGAATCAAGCCACAAGATTGAGAAATAGAGCAACAACCTGAGTTTTTTCTTATCTTTCTCTTCTTCATGAAATTTAATTTGTGTTTTATCATGTTCTTCTTTTCAATCATGAACTAAGTTATTAAATCTAGGGTTTGATGTAACCTATTTGGGACATGATTCAATTTCTTTATAGTATTTCTATTTAATTTTCCAGAATTGAATTTATATCGTTCTTGCTTAATGCTTTCTTTTGCCTGATCACCAATTGAATGAATTGATGTTCTAAATTTGACGCTCGAGAGAGGGAAATTTAGGCGTGATCTAAGAACAATATAACCTAGGTTTGTAGGCTTCGAGAGAAAGTACGAATCTTTGAGGGTAAAACAAGAACCAAGTACGTGATAATCTTTATATATTTAATTCGGAATAGAGATATTGGGGTTAAAATATAGAGATATGTTCTATTTGACGCTCGAGAGGGAGAAATAGAATTAATTTAGGATTCTTGCCTATGAATTTGGGAAATATTTGATAGAAATATCTATAGGGATTGAGAATTATGTCGAGAATATGGTGAAATCACTCCCTAGACATTACGTAAAATTGAGATAATCTTTAGAAATTGCCTCACTTTTATTGCACTATTTAATTCATTGACGTTAATTTAGTATTCAAATATTAATTTAACACTCGATTGTCTAGATAAAGTAAACGCGGACACAATTATAGTACTCAGTGGAAGTCGAATATCAATCCCTGTGGGTTCGACACTTTTTAATTCTTTAATATACTACAAAACTTGACACAGTGCGCTTGCGGTAAAAATCACGTTATATAAAACGCGTGGCAATATCACCCATTTGGGATAAGGGTTAAAACTACATATTTATTTTCAACATTCTTTATTTTTCATTTCAGTGCATTGTGATGAATCAATTTTACCTATTACTCTATCAAACTGATTAGATGAAAAAATTAGGCTCTAACCATAAGCCAATTATAATAGGAAGAACTATGATATTAGCATAATGCGTAATAAGATTTCCTAAACAAAAAATGAGAATTACTTTGTTCTCAATTAAATTAATTAGAGGCATTTATCAAACAACAGTGTTAAACCATTTATCGACATCCCAAATAATACTTATTAAAAAGTTGAGATTTATGCCCACTTGCATTAATAAGACAAAGTCTTGATTATATAATCTAAATATTATGCTCATGACTTGAGCAATAATTTCGCAGACTTCATGTTGTGAACACCATGCAATCATCTAGTATTTGTATCAGAACTATTACATACAAATAATATTTAGATGATAAACATGGTGGGTAATGGAGCCCCATATATTACCTTAATTAATTTTTAGAAATATAGGAAATTCAATCGCTATTTTAGCCAGTGATGTATAATGATTAACTGTGGATAAAAAGAACAAATGATATATAGAAATTGTAGGGTTTTTGATACCCAATAAATCCCGGGCTATGATGTTAACGTGGGTTAATATTATTTCATAGGCATAAGCCGATGAATGAAATAAGTCCAACAACCAAGTCCATGAGCTACACCCGGCCTAATTGTATTTCCTTATAGATGGCTTGAATCTTGGCTCGTTTACCCCTTTAATGGCCCAACTTAAAGCCTAACCCTAGAGTATATATTTGGTTATAACCCTAGCCACTTTCTGATGATGATTGTGTGATTTTGAGAGAAGAAATAGTGAATCTCGGCTGCCCCCCTTTGTATGAGAAAAAAGGTGTCCAGAACGCTTGTATAACGTGTGCAATTGGTGGTTCTTTCATAGTATACCTTCGTGGCATCTTCTCCTAGCCTTTGTGGCCATAAATCATCATCCTTTCTTGTCCTACGTGGTTAAGATTGCATAGCAACCAAGGTGAATCAATTGGTTGTGGTTTGGAGCCGATTGAACTGGTTGTTGGTTGAGAAAGGTGCATTGGACTAAGCCCGTAAATCACCGATTTGAAGATCTTTCAAGAGAGCTTTCGCAACAATTGGTATCAGAGTTTCAAGGTGAAGGTTTTGGCTCGTGAAATCTACCAAAAATCGTCCAAAAAATCGGCAGAAACGTAGCGAAAATCAGATCGAAAAACTGTCCAGAAAACTGTTAAAAATCAGCCCCTGTTTTGGTGTTTTCTGACCAATTCAGAAGGAGTTTGGGGAAACGGAGACCACTGGTGTAACGTACAGGTGGTGGCAATCAAGGCAGTTAGGCGCGTGTGGACGGTGGCGGCGCTTGGAGGCCACGAGTAGAGACTCGGTCGGCGCGTGCGGGCACGTGGAGTGTTTTCTGGCGACGGTCCCTTCAGGCAGTTTGTTCCTCATATTATTTCTGACATTTTTTTGTGTTGAGCATTTTCTGTTTTAGGGTATACAGAAGAATCTGGATAGTGTTGTTCTTCGGGCGTTCAGGACTCGATCGTGATTTCTTGATTGCTGTAGTTTCCAGAAACTTTAGGACAAATAGTGGTGGTCCTAAAGTGTTAAATTCACGTGTCTCATAATTTACGAACCCAGATGGTCCGCTCTGGTATATTGGCTTATCTCAATTTTAATTTCAGCACTAGTAGATCATTGTGTGGGGTGATCAATAGGATTGGGGGTTGTCATTGCTTGACAACCATTGCTCGTGCTAAAAAATTTAGGAATTATTTGCTCTGTTTTTTGAAGTGTTGAGTTTTGATTGCAAGTTGGTAGTTGATTTTGTGCTTTACGTGTCATATAGTCACTGTGTGAGACTTGTTGTGTGGAAATTCGAACTTTTGTTTACATACCTTCGTGTTGCATTGATTTTCCAGTTAGAACACCTAGACTTGACCCGTTCGAACATTCCCTTTATCTAAGATCGTGAATCTTACGAAACCCAGGGAATCTAGAACGGTGTCTATTGTGGTCGTAGGATAACTTTGTGTGACCTATCTGTGCTTTTGGTTGTTCTAGTTTTTAAAAATATCTTCACACTTTGAAGTTGGAATTTTTAATGGAAAGGGGGATTTTTCAAATTGGCAACAAAAGATGAAGGGTATTTTAGTTCAACAAAAAGTTTCAAAAGCCATAGATGGAAATTTCCTGCAAATTTAACAGAAGCACAAAAAGAAAAGTATGATGAACTTGCATACACTTCAATTATTTTACACCTGTCTGATACTGTTTTGAGAAAAGTTGGAAAACTAGATTCTACCAAACAACTTTGGGAAAAGTTGGAGGACTTATATTTGCTTAAATCCACTCCTAATAAATTGTACTTGCTTGAAAGATTTTTCAATTTTAAAATGAATCCTTCAAAGGATCTTGACGACAATCTGGATGTCTTTAACAAATTAGTTCAAGACATCATTAATTGTGATTAAAAGGTGTCTGAAACATATAAAGCTATTATTTTACTTAATTCCATGCCTGAGTTATATAGAGATGTTAAGAATGCAATTAAGTACGGTAGGGATACCTTAACACCCGAGATTGTCATAGACTCACTTAGGAGTAAGGAGATGGAGATTAAGGCTAAAAAAGAGAATAAGAGGAGTGGTGAGTTACATATGATGAGGAGTAGGATGAAGTTTAAGCAAATAAATTTGGGTAGAACTCAAGACAATAGTGATTCGAGTAGCGACTCGAGTGATAAGGGTAGTAAGAAGAAGGGCAAGGGACGAGACAAGTCTAGTGGTAGAAGGTGTTACAGTTGTGGTAAGTCTGGGCACCTTATTAGAGACTGTCCCAAGAAGAAAGATAAGCTGAAGGGTAAGATGAGAGGTGAGACGAATTTGGTTGAGGGGTCGAGTTATGACCCCAATGAGGTTTATTAAGTGTAAACCTAGTCACTGCATATGCATCTGTGTGTGATCCTTTCTACATGTGTGTGATTGTCTAAATTTTGTTGCATGATTATCTGCTATATTTCAATGTGTTTGATATGTGCATTTGCATGAATTTAAGACATTAGGATTACTTGGTGTAATTGCTTGCATACATAGTGGGTTAGGATGCATTAGCAGTGTGTTATGTGTCTTTTGGTAAGGTGGAATATAGATGCCTAGGGGTACATGGTGATTTGTATCGGGGGATGTGGAGTGTGACATATGGATCACGAGTGGAGATGTGATCAAATGTCTAGAATCCTTTATCTGGAAAGAGACCCTAATCAAGTGGAGTGTGAGAAAGACACTTTTATCACTTCTGTTAGGTGGAGACCCATTATCCACGTAGGTTGGAAGAAGTGTTGTGGAGATAGAGGATTATCCCGTGGACTTAGGATCTATTGAGACTTGCCAGTTAGACATGAGTTGAGTGATCAGTCTAGTGAGCTTGGTGGGCAATGAGAGGAGATATGTGTTCTCGAGGTATGAGTAACACGAAAATGGGATAGGATAAGTGTGGTAAGATCTTTTCTTAGGATCATTTATGTATGTGTTGCATATGTGGCTGACCGTAGTTTGATTGACTTGGTGTTAATCTATGGTTCTATGTGAACGTATTTATGAAAAGATCTATGTATGTTATCCTATAGTATATCATCATCGCGTGTGTATTTGTTCTTGATTGTTTACTATTAAATATTTACTTCTACTTGGGGGGTTTTTTGACCTTAGCCCCAGTGAGTACATGGAGCAGGTATGGTATGTGTTTCAAGTTGGGAACACGAGGTAAGGTCTGTGATCCAATTTTATTGGCTACCTTGATTATGCAAGTGTTAACTGTGTGTTTTGATTGCTTACAGATTTATTGGGCATCAAGGTGGAGATTTGTAGGGTTTTTGATACCCAATAAATCCCGGGCTATGATGTTAACGTGGGTTAATATTATTTCATAGGCATAGACCGATGAATGAAATAAGTCCAACAACCAAGTCCATGAGCTACACCCAGTCCAATTGTATTTCCTTATGGATGACTTGAATCTTGGCTCATTTACCCCTTTAATGGCCCAACTTAAAGCCTAACCCTAGAGTATATATTTGGTTATAACCCTAGCCATTCTCTGATGATGATTCTGTGATTTTGAGAGAAGAAACAGTGAATCCTGGCAGCCCCCCTTTGTGTGAGAAAAAAGGTGTCCAGAACGCTTGTATAACGTGTGCAATTGGTGGTTCTTTCATAGTATACCTTTGTGGCATCTTCTCCTAGCCTTTGTGGCCATAAGTCTTCATCCTTTCTTGTCCTACGTGGGTAAGATTGCATAGCAACCAAGGTGAATCAATTAGTTGTGGTTTGGAGCCGATTGGACTGGTTGTTGGTTGAGAAAGGTGCGTTGGACTGAGCCCGAAAATCACCGATTTGAAGATCTTTCAAAAGAGCTTCCGCAACAGAAATTCATTGGATTGAAGAATTTTCTAGTTCTTCATTGAATATCCATTTTGAATTTTTTAATTTCGCATTATTATTGATCTATTGATGGTACAACTGTATATGCCAAATAATAAAATCAAATTGAACTTCTGGTTCAATATAAAATATAATTCAATTATTTAATCACGAAGAATATGATTAAATATTATATAATCATATATCATTCAAGTAGTCAAACTAAGCAATATTCTCACTATATTAGTTATATTTTCCTTCATGGATAAATATGAATTCAAAATTATACATTCTTTGAAACACGTGCTACTTTGAAAGCACGTTGTATTTTTTTTATTACTCATTCAAAAGCAATATGTCAATATTCTTCTGGAATATTGAAAATTATAATCCAAGCTCTTCGGGGGCAATCAAATATTATTATAATAAATTATAAAAATATTTACTCTTTGGGAGTAAAAATATAGTTTATGTTAGATTGTATATAATTATACTTTTTGAGAGCAAGCAAAATCTAACTAAACTATTAATAAAATTTATAATGCGCTATTCCGAGATCACATTATATTGTACTATTGCCTTTTCAATAACAATAAATCAATATTCTTTTAAAATATGGAGAATTTTAACGTCATGCTCTTTAGGAGCAATAACATATTATTATTTACAATTAAAATATTTTTTAATGGGGGAAATTCAAATGCAACAAACACATAGAAATGACGATATTATTATATGCTAATAGTATCATTAAAATCACCACCATGATTGGAGTTGCAGAAGCAACATAAGCATGCTCAGAACTCATTTATAGCAATCTAAGTAATCTAATTTTCTCTAGTGAACATTTTCCTAGTATAAATGAAATAAAAATTATAAATTCTTAAACGTAAGTTTATGATTCAGTATTTTAGTTTAATCACATAAATATTCAATAGCAGGTGAAGTGAAAGATTAAAAAGTAGAATGAGCCCGGATTAATAGGTGTATCTCAATTGGTCAATAGTTAACCTAATTAGAAACATCTACTGGAGCTTAAGTCATGTGAGTCCAGTTAGGTCCTCTTCTTGGCTCCAATAAAGGTATGTGACTTAATTAGTCTACTACAATAAAGTCCAAGGAAATTTGTGTCATTTCCAAAACCTAATTGAGGATTATAGATATGCCCTTTGTGAGCACATTTTCATATGCTTTTTATGGTTAGCCACATTTCATTTCCCAAAAGAGGAAGGCACCTAAAGGAGAACAAGAGAGAAATTCTAAAGGATAAAACATTTGGCTAGGCCATTAAAAGCTCCTTCAAGGTTATCATCTTCCCTTTATGTGTGAGGATTTAAAACATGCAATGATCTCAAAGTGATCTAACATTCTTATTCAAATGGCTTTCTTCCTATTGTGATGATTAAATTCAATAACCAACAAATTCAAATCGGGTTCGAAGGAAAAAAAAATGTAAGGATTCTTTGTTTTTTTCATAATTTTTGGCAAACAACAGACAACTTCCAACTCCCATCAATCAATGTAGTTATATTTTCTACATTTTTCTTCACAAAATTCATCCTAAATTCGATAATTGAAAAATCCCAAGATGCTAAAATTATAGGGTTTAAAATTTCATACCTTGATCCACATTTTGAAAGAATAATGTGAAGATAATATGATACCCACCTAGTTAATGCTTCCTATCTCTTCAAGCAGGCATTTGATTCTTTAAAGTATAGTTTAAAACTTGCAGAGAAATTTTTGTTGGTGTGCACAAAAAGAAGAAGAAAAGATGTTACTTTTGCTTCTTTTTTTTTTTTTTTAATTTAGAAAAAATATTTTTCCTTGGTTGACTGCGGGTTCGTAATCACGAACCCATGGAAGACCTGCAGCATACGGGGATTATTTTTGGAAGGCGGTCGAACTCCGATCAACGCCCAATTTTATTTTTTAGTTTTTTTCCCAAAAACAAGGAAACTTGCCTACATATATATTATACATTCTATTTTCTATTCATAATGTAATTATGAAAAATTAAATAGTGCAAAGTTTAGAAAAAGTGGGTTGCCTCCCATTAGTTCTTGATTTATAGTCTCAAGCTCGACTTTAGTCCATGACTGGTTATAGTGGCTCAAATCAAGCTATGTCATCCTTGCATTTCGTGTAATTTTCATTTATGCACCTTTTTTTTGCTCCCCAAATTTTAATATTTTCATTTTCATCTCTGCCAAGATGTCCACCAACTTCTGATTCATTCACCAGATGGTTCTTTTTCATCAATACTACAGCAATCTTTAATGTTGGATGGTTACTCAAATGAGGTAAAAATATTAAATTAGGAATATTAAATTTCCTACTTTCGTGAGCACATCCTCAACTTTTCATCGTGGACACAAACTTTTTTTGTAAGCGAGATGTATCTTTATTTATATTCTTTGACTTCACCCAATCCCATTTTCCTGTAAATAAATTATTGCATTAAATTTACATTAGCGTCTATATTACACAAAGCATGAATAGAACAAGAATTTTCAATCAAAATAGGCTAAGTAAAACTCTTGGATCCTTCAGTTTTGAAGGCAAAATATTTTGTAGTCTTGGACTGCTTTCCTCTATTAATGTTATAGTCTCAAACTCTAGAAGATTTATTTTATTGGTTAGTATCTCTTTCAAAAACCATGTACCTTGAAATGCGTAATATCACATCAATAAATAGAATATTGATATGGAACTTCTTGAGAGCGTCCAATTTTTTTTTTCAAATTTTGTGTCTTGCTTGTAACTATGGAACCTCCAAGGAAAAGGAATAGGAGGTGCGTAAGCTTTGAAAGGACATGGTGTGTTAGCAATAGATGTTTCTGTACTTTTCCCTTGATTATTTTTCGTTGGTGTTTTTTTTTTTTTAAACTTGCCTCTTCATCCATTAACTCATGATGATTATTTTTGCTTGGCCTCTTCACATGAATCTTGGTAATTGTATCTCACTCCTTGTAGTTAAGCATTAATATTTTTAAGTGTCCTTAGTGGATCATTTTCCACGACTTTTATAGCCATCACTTGTTCCTTAGAATTTATCTATATACTACTAGGCAAAGATCCTATGTACAATCTAAAAGTTTTAGAGCAATTTGTCCAACCCGTGTTTCAACTTCCTAATTGATGCTTGTTAATTTTGAAAGTATATTTCAATCTGCTGGAATACTATGTTTGTTTTGTAATTGATGAATTATCTCCCCCAAAATGGTATTCACTCTTGTAGTGGATTATTTGAACTACTTCCTTGTTGTTCATTATCGAACCATCTAAAGTTTGGGCATTGCCTCCATCTTGGATTATATGTTTCTCCATTTTTTGCAATAAATTATTCTCACTAGTAAAATGATGTTTGAAGATTACACAGGATAAATTGGGCATGAATATAATACTAAGGACCGAAATTCCACAAAAAATGATCAAATTAACCCCAAAAAAAGTTTAGGGGCCAACTACAAATTTCCATAGTTGTGTCCCAGAATTGCCAAAGCCATGCGTGCACATGGGATAATGTGTAATGATCCAAATTCTAACAACACGATGTGTTGCCAAACATGGATTTCTTAAAAGTGCTTTAAAAATTTAATTTCAATATAATGGGAAATTCAATAAAATTTGACAACTTTTGATGAAAGATATATTAAAAATATGTGGAATGTTTTGAAATCATATCATGTATCAAAATATTGATAAAAAAAAAAAGCTAGTTTTTAACATGCGATTGAAATAAGACTAATTCGAATAATAATGTTACTCACAATCGAGTCTGAATATAAAAAATAACAATGAGATGCTTTTAAAAATTCTAATGTTTCTGAAATTTAGAGTACTTTGTGATGAGGATCCATTTGTCCAATAGCACATCCATCCACCGAGATCCAGCAGGCTCATTTTCACATAAAATTTGTAAATAAAGGGGGATGGATATAACCAATTATACTCAATGAGAAGCTTGCTACTCCATATTCAAATCAAACATGATATTATGCATAAACTCTCCTACTAACATAAATTGAGAGTTAGCACACCACGATTAATGATAATTCTAGTAACTGCTACAAAATAACTAGAAGACTAACTAATACCAGAAGGTACGCCTTAAAATGTGTCATGATTTCTCTCAAATGAGCCCTGAAGTGAATTATTAAATTCATACATAAATACGCATTTGAAAAGATGTTAAAATTTCACTAATAGCACTAAGCTTCTCGACTCAAACTATTAAATAACGATTCTTGAATTGGCAAAAAAGAAGGATACAATTGAAACTCTTTTCAAAACCTTCAAAAAGTTTTAATAGGGATTCTGCTAATTTTTTAAAGAATGAAACAAAAGTTAAAGAATGTGTTTCATGGCAAAACATATGTGCATGGCATTAGTATTTATAAGTAAACTTAGAATAGTTTGATTAGGATTAGGATTGTATCATAGGCAATTAGTTATTATCCTAAATAAGATAGATAATGACTAATAAATCAGTTCTATTGTATCGAATAATCAAGTAGCATCAAATACATACAATTCCACATTACTAAAAAGATGTGTTGAAACATGAATGGTTTTTTTCTAAATTGATTAATATTTAAATTCTAACTAAATCACAAACAACTTAATTAATGAATAATCATGAATAATAACTCAATAAGTGGAGGCATGTTCATGTGATATATTTTTTGCCATGAAAATTATTTTAGTACGTCATTTCTATCTGTAAAACACAACCATGATTCTTCTTTCTTAGTAATATCATAATAATTGTTCATCGTTTGTGAATTTTTTTCATTGATCCGGGTCACTTCAATAACTTGGATCATGAGATTATACATGGTCATGATCCTGACTATGTGGTCATGGTCTTATTTCTTATTGGCATGCCAATAGCCCATTATTCATACACTATGAGACGTATACTAAAAAGAAAGGGTGTACTAAAGGTTAACTTGAAATATATATTATGAACATAATTTCATTTGCAAAAAATTTTAGCAAGTAATTTATGGGAAAATGTAGAGATTCACAGAAAAATATCAACGTAAATACTTTCACGGAAAAAAAATTTCTGTTATTTGTTCAAAAAATTTAACTCTACTCACCTGATATTCATGGAATTGGACAACTGCAAATTTGAAATATTTTACCATAATTTAGATATTATCCAAAAATAAATAAAGAAAACAAAGCACAAGTACGCACCATGTGCATACTTGATATCTACATGGTATGCACTTGAGTGCATAACATGTGTGTACTTGGTATGCACCAAAAATATATTAAAATTATTCATTATCTTTTCTATACCTTTACTTATATTTGATGCAGGACCTCTGAAATATATCAATTTATTTAAAAGTACCCTTTAATAGAGAAATATTTAAAGATCTAATGTTGATGATAAAAATAGTTAATAATAACTTTAAACAACTATTCTTTATTTAAAGAAAACAAAGCGCAAGTATTAGATATTCTTTAATAATTTAGATATTATCCCAAGACAAATAACGAAAACAAAGCATGAGTACCCATCTTGTGCAAAGTTGGTGTGTACATGTTATGCACCAATATGCACTTGGTGCATAATATGTGTGTACTTGATATGCACCAACAATATATTAAAATTATTTATTATCTTTTCTATACCTTTACTTATGTTTGATGTGGGACCTCCGACATATCTATTTATTTAAAAGTACATGTGCATGTGGACTTGTAGTACCCATTAACACAGAAATATTTAAAGATCCATGTTGATAGTAAAATAGTTAGTAATAATTTCAAAACATTGAGTTAATACCAAAGACTCATTTTGCGTGTTACTCATCTAATTTCCTTGAGTAAATATTTTCCTAATTTTAAATTATTTTGGATACACTATATTGTGAATAACATAGAGAAAAAGGCATCATTTAAAAAGAGAAAGAGGGGAATACTAAACAAGGTGAACAAACTTTGCATCATGTGTGATACACAGGCTTGCATTGTAATTTATAGTGCCTATGAAACTCAGCAAACAATTTGGCCACCTCCACTTGATGCTCAACAAATTATTTCCAGATTTCAAGAACTTTCGAAAATGAAACGGACTCCAAGACTATTCAACCAATTATTCTATACATTTCAAAACTTTCATAAGTCTCATAAACAGGCTGGACAAGCTTTAGAGGATTAACGGATTATCGAACATAGAAATTCTGATGCACTAGTGCATGGCAAGCAGGGGCGGATCCAGCACCTGGCGAGCCGGCGTGGCCGCACATGCTGGATCCATGGGGGGGAAATTTAGTGAAGCTTTATGTTAAATATTTATCTATATATATTTTGTACAAAAAATTCACCAAAATTGATATGTGGATAGTGTGGTCACGTCCTTTCCTTTGCATTAAGATACGCACAGGTTTGATTCCCTTGGCCTGCACAAAGCTTTTTAATTTTTAAACACAATAATTAAATATTAATAAAATATTGTACCAACCTCCAGCAAGCAAGGATAGCTCATGTGGTAGAGGGGTTCTTCTTTGTACGTAAAAAGTATGGGGTTCAATTCCATATCTATCCACTTTTTTGTTTAATTTTTTTTTTTTTACAATAAATAATAACTAAACAACTATAATTTTCTTTTTCGAAATAATTTCTTTAAAAAATTTATTCACTCAAATTATTACTTCATAATATAGATACTTTTATCATTATGTTTAATCAATTTATTTTATAAAATTCAAATTTGGACAATCTAAGAATTGCTCTTTATTCTTTTAAGAGTTTGGAAAACAATTTTATTTTGGGTAAAAACATAGTTCTATTTCTAAAAATCATTGTTTTCAAATTTTGGTTTTCGTGTTATTTTTTTATTTATGACTCATGAATAGTGATTTATGTTCGATGAGTTAATTGGCAATTTGGCATTAAAATGAGAATTGTAAATTTGTGGTTGGGATAAAAAATTCATGTCGTACGAGTCATCGAGTTATGAGTTATAATATATCATTTATGAGTTTTGATTTGTCATTTGAGAATTTATGTTTAGGAATTTAGTATAAGTGAAAAAAAAATAATTGAGAAGATGTCTGGCTCAATTCAACCATATGTGCTTTGGTTTTTAATCAATTCTAATTGAAAAAAAATGGGGCATTTTTGCAAATTATTGAATGATTTTTTCAACCGAAACGAAAGCCCATAATTATTTATTCTAATTCTAGTGGTACATCTAGTTCTTTTAAGTCTAGTCCATACTATGTTTTCAATATTATTTAATTAAGTATTAATAAACGACCATGTTTCGCTATTATGGATGTTGACCGTTGACAGTAAACATTCAACTTTCGTGGTCCGCCCTAGTTGAACTCGAAGCCTAGATTTGTCCCTGATGGCAAGTGCACAATAAAATTCCATAAGCATATAGAACCATTGACAAGTAATAAATTTAGTGAGTTAAGAGTATCGTATCATAACAAAATAAATTTGAATTCAAATTTACCATTTATGAATGGAATTCGAATTATGTAAACAAAAAAGAGATTTTGACTTGATTTCATGCTAAATTATCAAAGAAAGCTAAAAAATGTATTTTGTATCGAATTATGGATGATTTTATTAAATTTTGAACTCGCTTATTGCTATCTATTCCAATTCTTGATTTGTAATTAGTCATATTCATGTATTCTAGACAATCGATAAAAATAATTTTGTTTGAATTTCTTTTGAAAAATAATTAATTCTATTATAGTCAAGACCTAAATCTATTCTTAGTTCGAATTAAATGAATACATGTATTAAATTTTATATTATCTACATGATTGCACATTTGATAAATTTATTCCTATCATCTATTGCATATATGTTAATTTTACGCATTTTAAATTTATTGTAAGTCTCCCAACATTACAACAAGCAACTAATTATCTAATTAGTGACCAAATAATTAAATAATTTAATGGGTTTTCAAAATTAATCAAGAACCACAAGAAATACTAAAGTACTAATGTTGAATTAAAATAAATTAACAATAGGATTCATCTCATCCAATATAAAATCAAATCTAGCTTAGCATGCTTTTAAATAAATTAAAAAAGAATAATGAAAAATTATCTCTTGAATCATGAAATAATGCAAGAAATCTTGATCTTCAATTTCGAAGTTAAACTCTTCAAAATTTTTGATGTAATTGGCTACAATCCCATGCTAAGGTTTGATCTTCTCTCTCAAAAGTGATGAATTGGCCCTTTATTTTTGAAGAATTTGATGATATTATTACATATGAAGAGGGAAAGGGTTCCTTAAATGGTTACCCGTGTCTTGTATTATATAAGGTGAATTAGGTCAAAAATACATCCAAGTTGAGTTCCAAAAGAGTTTCAATCAAATAAGGAAAATTGTCTTCATGCACGCATGATTATGTCTCTGTGCAGTCGTCAATATTTTAGTCATAACTTTCTCTTTTGATATCTGATTGGGATGATCCAAAGTACGTTGGAAAGATAACTCAAAGAACTACAATTCTTCTAGCAATAAAAATTTTTCAGTTCAATTTGTGAATCATTTAATTGCATTTCACTCATGTTTGACTTCTAATTTCATCGAATTGACTCCTATCAATCTTTATTTATCATTTTGTAGTCCGAATCAACTATTTGATATTTGCAATTTGGTCCTGAACTTCGTATTTTTTTCTTTTTCACCCATTTTTTGCTTCTTTCTTGCAATTCACCCAATTTGCCTCAAGTTTTACCTAACAAATGAAATTAACATCTATAAAGCCATAAGTCATCAAAATTAATTACAATTAATCATATTTAACGATCTAAATAAGTGTATAAAATATATTTATCAAACACCCAAACTTGAGCAATTGTTTATCCTCAGACAAAATATACTTTGATTTAAACAAAAATTTGAAGAGAAACATGGTTAGACAACTTGCTTTTGGTCTCTTGATTAGAATTTCTATATAAAAATCAAAAAATACTTCAAAATCGCATTGCTAAAATTAATTTCTACTTGTTTAATGCAAAGTTGACCTATGTTCGAGAAAAATCATATCAAGCATCATAAATTCATAAAGTAATTCAAATTCCAACCCCTGCCCCCCAATGGTCAAATTTATTCTTGCTTCACTCATAGGATGCACACCCTCAAAGTTATTTTTCTTACTCTTTTCTCCATGTGTAATCTGATGTTGAATTTTTATATAATATAATACTCATCCTCATTCTCTCTAATTTGGTTAAATTTTACTAATTGCAACTTAACAGGTCAACAAATGACGATTCTCCTTATTTTTTATTGATTCAACCTTCAAAAATTAATCAAGTTAATAATTCATTTTCAAGTCTAATTCTTTCATTTTCAAGTCTAATTCTCTAACATAAGCGTTCGGTTCTTAATCAAGGCACGTAGTGCATCTCCTATTTCATGTGACTACTTATTCTCTTTTCTTATTATCATCTTTTCTTATATGTTGGCTTCACTTCCTTAAACTTGTTAAATGACCATAACAGCGAGTTTTTAGCCAATGACTCCCAAATCAATTGACATTAGGGAACCAATTTTTAAAAACCCTTTCAGGCTTAATCACTTGAGTTATTAAGGTTACAAAGAAACATTTCACAATTAGACAGTATTTTTTATTTCTTTTTTCAATGCAATGACCCTTATTAAATATTTATTCTCAAAAATCGACTCTAACTTAAGATTTCATCAAATTTCCATCCACACAAAATTTAGCATATATGGAATCAATATTTATCTCAATGCTACCTATAATAGCTCAATCACTTTCAGACTATCCGAATGGTAGTTTAAAAATGTATAATTTAATGGTTATTTTGTTTAGCATCACGATCTGCTATTTTTTTCAACCTATTCAAATTTTGAATCAAACTATTCCTTCATAATGTAAAACATAAATTTTGTGCTCAAAAATATTAAATCTGACATGAATAAGTATAAATCAACTCAACAAGCAATTTTTTCACAATTTATAGTATAACATTCAAAAAATTATCTAAACCATACAAGTATATAAAAATAAAAATAAAGTTGAAAATAAATTATTTTTATGAATTTTTGGATTTTTTTTTATTTTTACTCGCGAACGAGCACACAAAAATAAAAACAAATAAAAACTCAATATTTTTCCACCCCCAATGTCTAAAAATATAACAAGCAATATACAAAAATTAAAAGCAAAGAAAGCAACTAAGTACTTCTTGGAATAAATATGCAGGTGGTAAATGGACTGGCTTAAAATTGTTGGATAGCTTATTATGTATTTTTCTTCAATATAAAAAAATAATCCTAACATGGAACGATAAAAAATGAGCTCGAACACATCCCATATGAAATATGGGGATGAAGATACCCAATACTAACTAAAAGGAATAAAAATTAAGAAATTATTATAAGCAATAAAATTTACTGAACTACTAAAAGTTATGAAATCTACTAATCCAGTATTATAGGAAGCATAAACAAATAAAAGGAAAAAATCGGGATGCCTCCCAATAAGTACCTTTTTATAGTCATTAACTTGACTTTGACAATCTGCATCATGGAATTTCAAAGAAAACTTTTGATGACTTACTCAATTTGCTTCTTTTGACTTCACTTTTCGTTGATTCTTCAGGTATAAACCTTGCCTTCTTCAATGTGATATGAGTTGTCTATTCCATCCAATTCGAAATCAACTATGCAGACTTCATTCTCCTCCTCGGGGTTAATCACAAATTCAATTGTTGGGCAATCCATGAAATCGAAAGAATGTATGTTAATTTCATTTTCATTAATTACCACTTCTTCACTTGGATCCTTTGTAATTATTTTGTTCATCTTTATACTCTTCATCAATAATTGATATCTCCTCGGATTGAATCGCTGATTCATAGTCTAAATTCTCCGACAATGACAATCTTTCCTTTTAACCTTTTTCAAGTGGATTGCATTCCTACCTTTTAAATTGATCTCATAATATGTCATCTCCCTTACGCATTTGGTTTTCATCTATCTTGGCAAGTTCATTATAATATTTTGTGAATACTTCCTCATTCAACATGAAAGGACCAACTTCCACAAGCGTGTGCAAATACGTACTCACTACAGACATGTAGTTTTTATTAACTGCTTGTTTCTACATTTTATATATTGTTGAAACCGCAAAAGTTTGAACCTTAGGGAGTCATTGCATCTATACACGCAATATAATGTAACCCATAAAATAAAATTCGAATCCTATATAAAGTAATAAACTTAAATTAAATACTCTATTCCCCAATAACAGCATAAAAAACATATTCGGTAAAATCACACAAGCGCAGGGACCGTTGATAAGTAATAGATCTAGTGAGTTAAAATTATTATCTCATAGAGTATAAATTTCAATTCAAATTCACTAGTTCTGTATGGAATTCGAATTATATAAGATTTTAATTTGATTTTATGCTAAATTAGCTAAGAAAGTGGTAAAAGTATTTTATTATCAAATTATGGATAATTGTATTAAATTTTGGATCCATCTATTACTACCTATTTCAACTTTTGATTCACAATCTAGTCATATTCATGTGTTCTTGACAATCGATAAAACTAATCTATTTAACTTTTTTTAGGACAAATTAATTCTATTCTAGTCACAATCTGAATTTATTACTAGTCTCAATTCAAATGAATGGAATGCATTAAATTTTAGATTATCCATGTAATTGTATACATGATAAATGTTATTTCCAACATCTATTGCATGTTTGTTAATTTCGTTGCGCTCTAAACTTATTATAAGTCTCCCACCACTACAACAAGCAACTAATTATCGAATTTGGGGCCAAACAATTAAATAATATAATGGGTACGCAAAATTAATCAAGAAACGCGAGAAATACTAAACTACTAGTATTGAATTAAAATAAATAAATAAATAATAAGATTCTTCTCATTCAATACAAAATTGCATTTAGCATAGGATGCTTTTAAATAATTACAAGACAAATAAGTTGATTCAAAGTGTTTGAAAATTAATTTGTGAAAATCATTTGACTGTATTCCATTACTTTTTGACTTTTAATTGTTTCCAATTGACTACTATCAACTTCAATTATCTTTTTGTGATCCGAATCAACAATTTCATATTTACAATTTGGTCATGAACTTTGTATTTCTCTCTTACTATTCACTCAATTTGCCTCAGATTTTACCTAACAAACAAAAGTGACATCTAACTAAGTCATAAGTCGTCAATTTTAATTACAATTAGTCATATTTAAAAGTCCAAATAAGTTTATTAAATACTCTTATCAGTAGGTTTGTCGAGTATGCAAAATGCCCTTCCAAACTATATAACAGAAATAGGATGTTTGGTAGAGCAAGAAAAGTCGGACATCATGGCCCGAATGGAGTAACTGGAAAAGAATGGGGCTACGAAATTTACAAATGGGTAGGTGCTGAACTTTCAATTGGCGAACCCTAATTTCAAGGCTGGATTGATATGCCCTATGGGTTCGAAAACATAGGAGTTACAGGTCCAAGTTCTAGCACTCCACTTGATGCTGAAACTAGTTCCAATCCAACCTTGGGTAACGTGTCCTATGGGTTCAACTGTAGGACCAATTTCCCAACACCCAAGCACCTGGGAGTACTAATGATGGTACTAGATCCACTCCCACCTGGAGTAATATGCTCTTAGAATTTATGTTGTATTGGCAATTCTGTAGATAAAGTCAAGTCCTAGTTGAGTTGTATTAGGTATTTATTGAGTTATATTCAAAGTCAAAATAGTTTAGAATTTTAGTATTGGTCTTGAAGGAGTCCGAGATGTCAAAAATGTCCTAGAAGATCAAATATGTCTAATATTGAAGGAGTAAAGAGTGTCAAAGAGCAGTACAAGTTATGTTCCATATTCTAAGTCATAAATTGCAATGCATTTTTCACATAGATAGCGTTAGAATTTAGACTATACTACCTAGAATAATTTTAGTCTTTAGAGTTATCTTTCTAATCCATTTTGAATCACCTCAATCCAATATCGAAAGAGAAAGTTATAATAAAAATACTGACCATTGCTCAGCTGTCGCTTGCCTGTCTCTGGCTTGGTGCTGGAGCGACATATCGATGTTCAGAATTCTATTTTGCTTCAAATACTTGGTTTTTCAATCCTTTTTCATCCTAAACACTAACCATTATAAATATACACCCTTTGGGACGTCCAAAAGTGTGTTGAATCAAATTTATTCCATAGTGATCAATTCTTTGATGATCAAAAACATTCATTGACTCCAAGATTTACCACCACATGTTACTTTATTCATAAATTCTTCCCTAACACATTTTGCTATGGTTGTTCATTGTGCCTTTCATTGATAATACATTCATAACATCTCGTAAAGATCCAAGAACATATTCAACCATTGATTCAATCCATTCTTTCTTGAGATCACAACCACAGATGTGGAAAAAAAAAAGATCAAGGTTCCAGAATCTAAAACACCAATTTCCTTTGTACAATAAGGAAGGTACTTTCTCAATTGGAATTTCAAAGGCTGCTGAAGATTGAGAAAGTTTGAACTACAAGCGCAGTGTGATTCTTGGGTATCCATTTAGAAGAGACAATTGTAAAAGATTGGGAAACTGGTGGAGTCAGTGATCTTGGAGAGTACCGAAAGTAGATCAAAAAGTCTAATGGAGATGGCTAGACATCATCTAACTGTAAAATTCATTATCTATAGTGAAGGTAACTAGCTTGGTCCCAAAAGTTTTTTTTACCCAATTGGGTTTCTCCATAAAAAATTATTGTGTTCTTTACTGCTTTCGTATTACAAAGTGCAGTATTCAAACATAGAGAAATTGACTTATATGCTTAATTAGCTAGAAACTATTAAAAAGTGAGTTGTTTCTTTTAATAGAATAATTCCACAAGTAAGGTTAAACTAAATCGGCTAAATAAGTACTGTCAATTGGTATTAGAGCCTAACTTCGTATCCTAGCCTTAATTTGTCTAAATGAGTAGTTCATTAATTGTCCCGCCATATTTTGATGGTAGCAATTATGCGTACTAGAAAGTAAGGATGAGAGCCTTCTTAAAATCTATGGATGAACGTATTTAATTGAGTGTGGTTAATGGTTGGTCTGCCCCTTCTAGTACCATTAATAATGTTGTCACTCCCACCTCTATAGAAAACTGGTCAAAAGCTAACCTCGATGAATGTAATTGGAACAGTAAAGCTTTGCATGCTTTGTTTATGGCTGTGTCACCTGAGGAATTTAGGAGAGTGTACATGTATAAGGTAGCTAGATAGGTTTGGGATATCTTATAAACCACACATTAGGGAACTCGGGCTGTTAAGAACTCTAAATTACAGATGCTGACCACTAGATTTGAGAATGGGAGATGATGATGCCTTCGATGTCTTCTATGTGAGCCTAAATGACATAGTAAATTCTAGCTTCAATCTAGGTGAGAGAATCCCGGAGGCTAAGATAGTCAGAAAAATTCTTAGATCATTACCTGAGTAATTTAGTCCTAAAATCACGATGATAGAGAAATGTAAGGATATAGATTCTATTAAGGTTGAAGAGTTGGTAGTATTTATCCAGACTTATGAGTTAACCTTAGCTAAACCTGTAAAAGAAAAGTCTTTGGCCTTGAACACTATGAAGAATAATTGGAATGAATCTTCTTATTCAGATTCACCAAATGAAGAGAAGTTAGCATATCTTGCTAACAATTTCAAAAAATGTTTAGGAATAAAAACACGCTTCAAAAAAGACATAGAGGTGTCCCGAGTAAATTTAGAAGAATATCTAAATTTGTAAAATGCCACAAGTGTCATTGCTTTGGCCATATGAGTAGTGAATGCCCTACCAATAGTAGAAATCAAGATAAGGCTATGAATGCTACTCTCACTGATGATGAATCTAGCTCGGATAATCAAAGTGAAAAATCCACTCCTAAAGAAAGTGGGAAATACGTTGCCTTCACTGCTAGGACTAAGAGTGGATCTGACAAGGTAAGTAAGATAGATGAGAACATAGAAAGTGGTGAGCAATCTGGAGAAGATTCTGACAGTGAGGAAGATATATATGAGGTGTATGATAGGTAAAATGTATGAAGAGAATATTAAGATTCTGTCCAAGAACAAAACCTATTGTACTAAGGTCAAGGAACTTGAGCTTGAGAAATAAAATCTTATAGCTGAACATCAGGAATTTGCCTCAAACCGTGCTTGTGCTTTATCATTGTGTGTCATTGATTTATGCATGCATCACATTTTTTTGTTTGCTTTTTAGGTAGTTGTTTCATGCATGTACATATTTATTCTGTATGCGTTGGCACATACATATTCTTTTGTGTATGATTTTTTTTTTTTTTTATGTTTTTAATGCTTGGAGCATTCATGTTTAAAAATAAAAACAACAAAAATAGGAAAAATTGAAAAATGCAAAAATAAATATAAATAAATAAATAAATAAAATAATAATAATAATAATGGGGGAATGAAACTTATTCGTGCAAAATGATATATAATCTACTTGAATGTGTTTGTTGTGATCGAGTATGAATATAATTGATGAGTTGTAGTATATTTTCTATTGCTTGCTTAGGTTTTTATGGAGTAGTGAGTATAGGTGTCTTCATGTCCTAGGGAGTTGCTGTCGTAGGCACTCCAAATTAAAACCTTTATTTCTTAAAACTAATGTAGGAGTGGAAGTAAGGATCGATCCCACGAAGAGTATGTGGTTTAATTTTATGCTTCATAAATAGTAATTGGGGGGTTTTGATTATAAAAAATAAAAATAATAATAATAATAATAATAATAATAATAATAATAATAATAATAATAATAATAATAAAATCAAATTAAATTATCGAAATTAATCAAAAGAACGTACCATGGTCCAAGTCAACAACCACAATCTGGATTTCACAACTAATCATCGATACAAATATATATTAATTCATATTTTGAATATTCACCGTTGGAACTATTTTCCTATCTCTAATTAATTATAGTTAGTTAGAAAACAAGCGATCTAACTAACCCTAATTATTGAACAACCCAAGACAAGCGCTACAGATTTAATCTAGTAACAGCCTTAATAACTAAAGAGATCGATAAAGCTAAACACACAAATACAAGTGGTTGTATTTAATTTAGTCAAACATTCTTCCCAAGATTCAATAACTTCTGACGCAGTAAATTATTAAATCCTAGTTGCCTCACAAGTTAAATGGATCAAACAATTACGGATTCAATGTTTAACTTAGCGGTAGATTGCAACAAATAATATATTAGTAAGCCTCTTCACAATTAAATGCCACAATCATGACAATAAGTGCAAAAGAACATTCAATAACCAAAACATGAATTAAACTATGAAAATAAATTACAGTTGGAATGATTCCAAGGCTTCAATCTGCTTCGACCAAGTACAAGAATTTAGTTACACATGATAATTCTAACAGAAAAAATAGAGTAGAGGGGAATGGGGGGCATACTTCTACATTCCGGGATGATCTGGGCTTTATATAACGTGAAAGAGTTTAGTTTCCATAAGTGTTGATTGGAATTAGGAAACTAGACTTCGCGCGCCGAAATTCTTTTATGCAACCTCATGGTTATTGGTCTTTTGGTCACATGGTTCAAAGATTTTCAACCTAAGAATTTTTTGAAATAGGCTGTGCGACCACATGGCTTTAGTGCTGTGTGGTTGCATGGCTCTAGCATTTTTCTCCGCCGAACAGTTTTCAATATTTTGGCCATAATTTTCTGTTTCGATGTTCTATTGAGGAGATTAAAGTGTGTTGAAAAGAGAACGTAAAGATCTACAATTTTTCTAGAAATAGACTTTTTCTAATTCGGACGTTTACTATGCCAAAAATGGGTTTCAACTAGAGACTAAAAATCTGAAGCATAACTTTTTCGCCTGAAAGTTTATATGTGATAATATTTCGACTATATTTTAGCTCTTTAACTTCATTCCTCATCCGATTGACCCTAACATTCTTGAATCTTCATTCCATCGTCCATCTCATCTATGGATTACTTACAACTTGATCCCTGAACTTTCACTTTCTTCATTTTGGTCAGTTTTCGCTCTTTTCTTCCCAATTCCACAATTTCCATCCATTTGCAACCTAAATCAAAATATATTGGTACTAAGTACATTTAGGCATCAATTAATCAAAAAATTGCAAGTATTAATGGATGAAAAACATAACAATTTACGTCCTTATCAAATTTTCCCACACTTTGCTTTGCACGTCCTTGAGTAAAACTCAAATTTACTTTTACAAAGATATTAAGATTCCAATGCCATCACATAGAACAACCAAACTCTTCAAAACACATATCATATCATGAACGAACATTCTCACACAACTTATAATCAATTCACAAGCATTTTCATATGAAGATGGAGTGAACCAAACATGTAGACCCTCACGGGATATAAGCACTCAACTTTCATGTATTTAAAGGGTAAGTGTTTCACTCCAATTCATTCCAATGAAAATGTCATACCATATGCTTTCACATATCTTCTCAAGCTTTCACATATCTTCTCATTCTTCACCACTTAGATCACATGCATATCATGAATCATAAGGTCTTTTCAAGGGTTGTAACATGGTTTAAGGTCAAGGTGGGAAATATTGGGTATGTAACTCAAAAGCCCTCAAAACTAGTGGAGCAAAAATTGAATTAACTCAAGCTCAAATATGTGTGTGTGTGTGTGTGTATTTCATCTATTTCACACAAGCCAAACCCTTTCTTGTCATGTTAGGAGGAATCACAAACATAGGATAATTAGTAACATTAAAAACCCTTTTCCTCCGTCACATCTTTTCTTTTCCTTTTCCCACTTCTATTTTTTTTTTTTTTCAATCTCAAAAACATTGCACTAGTAATGGAACTTATGAATTGAAATTGAAATCATGTTCCATTCCACCGATCATAGTCCTACCATAAATTCATACACTCCCACGGCTATTTCTTTCACACACCCATATGTATCAAAACGATGAACAATACTCCACTAGCTCTAGGGCTTGGGCAAAGATATTGTTTTTTTGGGTTTAAAGCTTGTAAGTTGGGTTTACCAAAGAAAAGGCAATAAGGCTCAAAGGAGCTCAACAAAGAGTAAAATTAATTCCAACGTAGGTTATTTGGCTAAGGTGGCTAACTTATACAACAAAGATGCCTTTAATCATGTTCATTCATGCATGTATCAATATGGCCTCGAAGAGAATCAAGGCAAGTTCTAGATAAGCAAACCCATGGAAGAAAATCACTCATAAAAAAAATAATGAGATTGATACGGATGTATCAGTCTAAAGGCTCAAAATCTCACTGGCTTTTTGTCAACAAAATTCAATTACTACCATCCTCAAAGAAAATAATTAAGCTAATTAACTCTAAGTTGGAAGATCATTCATTCAATCATGTTATGAACTCCGCAGAAATTTAATTGAATCTTGTAAATAGCTTACACAGCAAAAATCATTGAATTCCACAATTTTTCCCTCTTTTTTCGAAATTTTATCAAAATTGAATACGAAAACAGGACCTAAATTCAAATTTAAACTCAACCTTGTCCCCAATGTAAGGTGAAATGCAAAGAAAATGACAAAAATAAACAAAATATGAATGCAAAAATAAAAAGATTAAGGAACGAACTCCCCTCGAGATGCCTTCCAAGCAGGGTCTTTGTTTATTGCCTTTGGCTAGACTTATTTCCTTCTTCAACTGGCATCAATTGGATTCCTAAGGCTCGATTTTGTCACGTTCTCCATTTAAAAACCTGCATAGAAAGGCCTCTCGTTAACAATTGGAAATGCAATATGAGAAATGTTACCTGACTGCTGTAACGTTGGAGAAGCATTCAATGCTGCAACGGTTTCCTGCAAGTCAGTGCTCAATGTTAACCCCTTATTATTTTTCTCAAGATGCTTATTAGTGGCAACTTCCGATCCATCCTTTCCCTCCAGTTTGAAAACATCATGTGCTAAACAATCAATCATATCAATAGAATAAACGAGATTATAATCATCAGGACATTTTATGGAATCATAGATATTGAATTTAGCAATTTCACCATCAAATTCCATGGTAAGCATGTCACTATGATCATCTATTTTAGTTTTGAATATCTTTAAGAATGGTCTTCCTAACAAAATAGGTATATTTTGATCACCATTTTCTATATCATCACACTCTTAGGATAGGCATAGGTCTATCAACTAGTTGGATCACAACACCGGTTTTATTCAAATTTTTAGCACTCCACTTGATGCTGAAACTAGTACCAGTCCAACCTTGGGTATCGTGTCCTATGGGTTCAATTGTTGGACTTATTTCCCAATACCCAGCACCTAGGAGTACTAATGATGGTACTAGATCCACTCCCACCTGGGATAATATGCTGTTAGGATTTATGTTGCATTTGCAACTCTGTAGACAAAATCAAGTCCTAATTGAATTATATTAGGTATTTATCGAGTTATAATCAAAGTTAAAATAGCTAAGGATTGGCAATATAGGTCTTGAAGGTGTTCAAGATGTCAAAGATGCCCGAGAAGATCAAATGTGATAAAGGGAATGTAGTGTCAAAGAGCCGCATTATGTTCCAAATTCTCAGACATAAATTGAAATGCATTTTTCACATAAATAATTTTGGAATTTGGACGATGCTATTATAGACAAATTGTATCTGTTTGAGTTAGCTTTCCAACCCATTTTGAATCACCTCGATCCGATATCGAGAGAGAAAATTATTATGAAAATACTAGTGATTGCTCAGCTATCGCTCGCTTGTCGCTAGCTTGGCGCTCTAGCAGCACGTCGACATTCAAAATCTTATTTTGCGTCAAACACTTGGTTATTCAATCTCTTTTCATCCCAAACACTAACCATTATAAATATACACCCTGTGGGACATCCAAAAGTGTGTTGAATCAGATTTATTCCATAGAGATTAATTGTTTGATGATCAAAAACATTCATTGATTCCAAGATTCAACCACCACATATTATTTGATTCATAAATTCTTCCCTAACACATTTTTCCTCTCATTGATAATACATTCTTTTCATCTCGTGAAGATCCAAGAACACATTCAACATATGCCCTATCATTACATCTGTAGAGCCGCTGCAGGACTGACGGTGGAACAAGCTCCAATCCTACTCGGAATGATGCCCCAGGATCCAGCTTTAGGAATTAATCTTTCAATGGTCTTATTTAGTAATTGTGCCCCCTTATAATAAACATTAATCCATGAATTTTTAGAATGAGGTAAAAATTTTAATCAAATTTGATTTCATCGACTTCTGCTAAAGACATTTTTTTTATGTGTCGAAGATATTAGAAACACCAGCAATATGACTTATAGTAGCTAGTTAGTATTGATCATAAGGGTATGGCTTCCCTCAGTTCATTATCCAAGTCATTTGGCTTTGAATTTGAATCAATGTCTTCCAGTTCTACTGTATGAGCTTTAATAAATGTAATCCAATCAAAGATTAGACTTGATTGGATCAAATGTAAGATCCCAACCAAGTGAAACTAAGGGTCTGAAAGAGTTCACGATGTAATCTATTCAAAATTAGTGTTGTCTCCAATAAAACGATATCAATCCTCCTATGTATGACTGCATAATGCTTGTCAAGAATGAGCCTAATACCAATTTAGGTATCCATCTCGCAAAAGAAGGCAGCCTTGTGCTAATGGGTCTTGGGTTTCCAAACTTAGACTATTTTGGGTATGCCGGAGAAGTTTTAGTCTCAGTCTCCAATTCTGAAAGTAAGCAAGGAATGACTAAAGAAAAGTTTGATGAAGAATTAGTCTGATTAAATGACTATAAGAAACCAAAGATTCTCTTTCTTAAACAATCTATATCCTCCAAATAACTAGGGATGTGAAATTAAATGCTTTTAAAATGCATTTTTCAATTTTAGATTAAAAAAATTAATATTAAAAGTTGGAATAGCATATATTAATTAAAATTTGAGTTTATAACAGACGTCAAGTTTTCAATTAAACAATTTTCCATGTGTTTTAAATAGTAATATTGTTGTTTTAAATAGTAATATTGTTGTTCATATGTACATTTAATTATACATTTAAAAATCCTCCACAAAAAGGGTCCAACCAAGGAGAGACTTCCTCTATTGCGAGAGAATAAGAAGTGACCATGAAGAATTTCGTGGCTAGTACAAGAAGAATATGAAGATCAAAGTTGAAAGAGGTCAAATGGTAGTCACATTCAACTAATTTTTGAATTGATTTCTTGGCTTTGATTATAAACTGTACGTCAATCGATCAATAGGTGCGAGTATGGTGCAAATAAGTGTTGTGATTCAGAAAATATGAGCCAAGGTGGAGTAATTTGTGAAAATGAATGAAAATGTTTAGAAATAATATAGGTATAGTACGAGTTGTAAAAAGAACGAATATGACATGAATCAATCAAGAAAAAGAATCAAATTGAAATTAGGAAATTAATAAAAGAATTGTGTGTAAATATAATATACACACAGATATATGAGCTATTTGCAATGCACTTGAATATTCTAAATTGTAAGCAAAAAATATTGTATCATGAGGTTTCCTAAGTTCAGAAAGTCTATTTCTTCTAGAAATTGGCATTTGGTCGTATCAAAGTTAATTGACATTTTCTCTTCAGTCTTCATAGCGCGAATTTATCTACTATTCCCGCTGTGTTTGCTGTACGTTTTGGTGGCATTTTATCTCCCTAACCATGTCTTACGATGTTTAAATATGTTATTATATCCTTTTTTTGGTGCAGTTTAAACAATGGATTAAAATTTATAAAGTCACTAATTTATTTTAACAATATATTTAATGAAAATCACACACTTCATCAATTTTTATCAAAATTTACTAAACATCTGACTGTTAGCTACAACCTAACAAGGGCTATATCGTTAAACTATATATTTTTCTGTTTGTTTTTATTACTTAAGATACTCTCTATTTTTATTTTGGAGGCGCGTTGCTTCAAATTATAATTCTGCTATTAAATATTTATGTGATTAAACTAGAAAACAGAATCATAAACTTATGTTTAAGAATTTATAATTTTTATTTTCTTTATACTAGTAAATTGTTCGCTAGAGAAAATTATATTACAATAAATGAGTTTTGAGCATGCTTATATGCTTTTGAATTAGGACAGTTAGTTATGCTGTTTAAATTTCTTATGCTAAAAGTATTGTCCCGCAGTATCGATTGGAACAACATTTCTACTATGAAATTGACGCATCTATTATTTATTTCTTTTAATAAAACCACCAGGGAGGACTTTATTTGGTGAATATATGCATTGTGGTGCAGTGGCAGATTTCAGGGTCTTTATTGTTCTTCATACTACAATTTAAGGCTAAACTTCTATAGTAGAGACTGAATGCTTCATTTCAATGTATGGGTTGTCAATTTTAATGTACGAATCATAACAAGTAATATAATGAATATATGAATCCAAGTTATCATTCCCACGATAACTATAATTTAATACTTCATTTACTATTTCTAACTATGATTTGTGATTGGTCTCAAATATTCTAATTATACGAATATCTAAACGCACATGATATCAAGTTTGGGTTTTTAAAGTAGGAATGTAAATATTAGGACTTATAATTTTGCCTATGGATCCCTTTTCAATCTCTAATCAAGATTCTCCACTTAATATAGTGATAGATTGAATTCTTCTAACGTATTCGATTTACCTTTGTTGAGTTCAAATTAATTCTATGAATTAACTAAGTCAATTCAAATCTCTAGGTAAATTCGAATACATCTTAGTTAAACGTATTAAATTTCTAAGAATCCATGTAACGATCGCATTAACTAGAAAATGTATATTTATGCTTTTATATTAGTTCCCGAATTTTACTATGTGGTCTAAATATATAAATCACCTCTTGACCTCATTATATATTCACAAAATCATTGGATTATTGAACAAATAATTCAAAGCATTAAAATCCATAAATAAAATCAACACATATAAAAATTAAACTACTAGAATCTTGAAAATTAAATTAAATAATCACGCATATATTATATTATTTACCCAAACTATGAATGTCGCTACTCATACTAAACAAATAAAAACAATAAAAAAGTATAGAGTTCATAATTGGGTTATGAATTCTCGATGATGAGAATATATTGATCTTGCACTAAGAAATTTCTTTAATCTCAAAAGTCTTAAACCTTAGCTTTTTGCCCTTTGATAATGATGATTTTCTATTTTTCTCTCTCTAAAATTGTGTGTCCCATAAAAAAAATCCCAAAAAAGTTGAAATTTTTTAAAGTTAAATGCACTTTGATCTTGGAGTTAATTGTTTCAATGGTCACGGAACTTAGGTCCATATCTTTGATTAGCCACTGAACTTTAAAATGTCGAATTTTGGCTATTGAGCTTTGAAAAATGTCAAGTGTTGGTCACTGAACTTAGGTCCATGTCTTTGATTGGTCATTGAACTTTAAAATGTCGAGTTTTGGCCACTGAACTTTGAAAAATGTCGAGTTTTGGCCACTGAACTTAGGTCTATGTCTTCAATTGCTCACTGAAATTTAAAAGGTCGAGTTTTGGCCACTGAATTTTGGAATATGTCGTATATTACTTACTAACATAACTGTTGAACTTTGAAAACTATCGAGTTTACAATGAATAATGTACAACATTTTTAAAATTCAGTGAGTAATGTACAATATTTTTCAAAGTTCAGTAGTCAAAACTCGACATTTTAAACTTCAGTGAGCAATCGAAGACATGAACATATGTTTAATGACCAAAACTCAACATTTTTCAAAATTCAGTGGCTAAAACGCGACATTTTAAAGTTCAGTGGCTAATCAAAGACATGGACCTAAATTCAGTGACCAAAACTCGACATTTTAATGTTCAGTAGCCAATCAAAGACAAAGACCTAAGTTCAGTGACCATTGGAACAATTAACCCTTGATCTTGCACATTAAGTTCTGGTGAATCTCATGTCCTCTTTACTTGCATGACAGGTTGTCATCTTCAAGACTTGAATAATTTGGCCCCCAAATTCTTCAATTTTGTACCACTTCTATCCAATTTCATCCAAAGTTATATAATCCGAATCTTACCTAAAATTAACCAAATTTAACCTAAATTAAGTAGATATTTGCTCAAAATAATAATAAATCATTAAGAATCGAAGCTTGAATAAGTGAATAAAAAAAATATCCTCAAACTTAAACTCTTGTCCATCCCCAGCATGACTATCTACGAATACACATGCAAACTTAAATAGAGAAGCTTTAGATGACCATGGTAACTTACATCAATTATTTCAAATAATTTAACAATTCATTTTTAAAAAAAATCATAAGCAATACAAATAAAATTAATTATTTTTGCTCATTCAATGCTCAATCGATGCGTATGTGTGCATCGTCAATTTAATAATAATGAGCTTTTAGGTTGTTTAATTCCCAACCTTTTATAGTCAAATATTTCCTTTCTCTCGTGGAATACACACTCCCAAACTTGTTTTTCAATCACATTTTTTAGATGTATGTTCTAAGGATGATTATACAACACTATTTTTCTTTCTCCCTCAAGTTTGGATAGGTCTCGCCCATGAAAGCCATTACCTCGATACATGATGATTCTCCTTAATATTGAATGTCAACCTTCGAGCTCTACCTAAGCTAATAATTTCATTAGAAATCTAACTCTCATATAAGAATTCAAGGCCTAGTCAGGTAGAAACAATCACTATAATTGTTTTGCCACTACTTCAACATACTTTGGTGTGTTTTATTTTATTTTTCATAGTGTCCCTTCACCTGTTTTTGAGATCTTTCATTTAGTTATCGATGATAGTTTTCCATCTACATAGTAGGCAGCTTTCTTCCTTTGTACATAGTAATGTTGTAGGTAATGTTTCCCACGTGCCTCGGCTAGTGCAATGCCTTTTTTGAATATGTAATTGGGAGCAAACCCCTAATTTCGATTACTGTCTAAATTTCACCTGTTAGTCAGTAACATTCCACACAATATTCAACATGCACAGAATCAACATATATCTCAATAGCTCCCAATATCGGATCAATCACCCCAAAACTATTCCTTTCAATTGGTTAAGTAGTTGTGGTACATATATGACCTTGGCTTATAAATATAAATTCAACCTTAATTTAACATATTCTATCAAGATAACCAATCCAAAAATTCAATAGAACTATCATGGCTATTAGCTATTGTGCTCAATATAATACCATCAAACATGAAAAGTGCAAATTAGAAAAAAATGCATCACACGTTCACAATTTATGCATCATAAATACTTTTAAATAATCATAATCATAGCTGGTAAGGCATAAAATACGAAAATATTTTTAAAATTTTTCAGCTTTTTCACCTTTTTTTTTATATGCATATGACACGAACAAGCAATTATAGCAAACAAACTAAACTAGACCCCCAAACTTAATTTCTAAGTTGTCCTCAATGTGAAGCAATTTATAGTCGAAAGTCTAAAAATTAAATTAAGAGAGAGAGACCAAGACTCGTCACATATAAATAGGATGATGGGCGCATAGCTGAAATTTGAAGAATCTCTATTCGACTTCCCTTTTCCCTTTTTCCTTTTCTACTCTTTTGAAGGTGTCTTCGAAGTTTAATGTTATATTTACCTACAATGAAAATCATGGAATACATTGTAACCCATAATGAATGAAAAATATTCAACCACATCAAATTTCTTGCAAAAATAGGGAACGGAGGGTGACTAAACAAGAAGACGAAATGGGGGGCAGGGGGGACAAAGGCAGGAAACGTAGGGGACGCAGTCCGTTGCATGCGTTTGTGCAAAAAATTCCTTGATTCCAATGCAAATGCAAAATTTTTACCACCACCATTAATCTTTAGACTCATTATTGTTCGAATTTGGTGCAAAAAGAAGAATGTAAAGTTCAATGTGGATTTTCATGGAATAATTTGTGTTCATGAAAAGTCCACTTCGAATTTGTTGAAGTTGGGAGGTGTTTGATCCCAATGTTTGCACACAACCATAACCCATATCCTTCAACATCTATTCTTAGTCCCAAACTCCATCAAAGAATCACTTACATATACCAAAAATTTGAATTTCAAAGATTCCCAAAGGTGAATTCAAATTCGGGTTTGAAGGAAAAAATGAACGGATTATTTGTTTTTTCATAATTTTTGGCAAACAAAAGACATCTTCCAACTCCCATCAATCAATGTAGTTATATTCTCCACATTTTTCTTCCCAAAATTCTCCTAAGTTCGAGAATTGAAAAATCCGCAAAATGCAAAAATTATAGGGTTTAAAATTTCATACCTTGATTCACATTTTGAAAGAATAATGTGAAGATACATCGTGTTGGGCTCCTACTTAATGCTTCCCCTTCATGCAGGCTTTTGATTCTTCAAAGTATTATTTAAAATTTGTAAAGAAGTTTTGGTTGGTGAGTGCGAAAAGGGAAGGAGAAGACACTGCTCTTGCCAATTTTTTTTTTTTTCTCTAAGAAAAAAGTATTTTTTTTCTCTAAGAAAAAGTATTTTTTTTCTTGGTTAACTTTGTGAGCAAAAAATGTCACATTTTTGGGGTGCAATGTCGAAATTATCCTTAATGACACATTTCTAGTAGCATTAAATGCTTGTTTTGAAGGAAAAGCATTGACTTTATGTGATCATTTAATTTCTATATAGAAAACATGAAGAAATGTATTTTTTATTAATTAATATGATTTTTTGTTAATAAAAAATCACCAAAGAAATTTCAAAGCGTAACATAAACAAGAAACCCTACATTTTCTCCATCTTCTTCATTTTCATTGATCAAGAAGACATTTGTGTTGCATTCTTCATCCATTTTGAGAGGTAAGCAATTACAAATCATTTATATTTTGATTTATTAGCTTTTTATTTGCACATGTTAAATACAACATGGGCATATTTCTTTGAAATTTTTGAAAGTATTATGCATTCATTTGTTTGGTTTTGGAATCTTTCACAAAATGTCATTATCACCATTAAGGTTTTAAGTGATTTCTTTCATTACCACCATCAAGGTCTCTTTAATGACAAGGCCCAGATTTCATTTACATTTTGTCATTTGGTAGCTGAATAATAATGACCACACTTAATGTGATGTGTTGAAGAAGCCTGAGAAACCCATTGTCGTCTGCTTCCTGACATACTCGACAGTTCGACTGTCGAGTTCGACATTTACAAACTGTCGGATTAGACGTTTGAGATGTCGAACCCGACATTTACAAATTGTCGGGTTATACAATTTTACTTTCAATTCGGACACTTCAAAACGATGAAAACCCTAGATTTGACATTTTTCTATTGTACTGATTTACGTATTATGCAGTGCGATTATCATGCTATTAAATGCCAACTTATTGATTCTAAATTCTTACCATTGCGATCCTAACATATCAGTTATGAGTAATCATTTGAGATTCATCGTGTCACATGGGGGAAATTTTGTTCATGCAAATGAAGAATGGAAGTGGAGAGGGGACAAAACTACTTCCATTCTGGTGCCAACAAGTATTACAGTAGTTGAACTTTTGTTAAGGCTTCTCCTATTGTTGATTCTCGCGCTCAAATTGAATTGAAGTTCAAAGTCCCTAACTTGAATATACCTCCAGTTGAAATACGTGACAATGAAGACTTAAATTGATATATATCAGTGCATAAGGAAACTGCTATCTGCGTTACTATTTTAGAATCCGATCTCCCAAGTGTTGACATGGGAAAGGATGCAAATCTTCAAGATCCTTCATTTGCCATAGTGGATGTTTTGCAAAACGTGGATCTACAAAACGTGGAACGTGATTTGGTGAATCGAATGCATAGTGTCTCAAACAATGATGCACTTGAAACACATGAGTATGATAATGGGACTGCACCATTAGATGAGAACTTGGATAACCCATCACCTAGTTTAGAGGATGCTAATTCTGTTGACGTCGACGACGAGCAGTCTTCATCACATTCCAAAGCTTCGGATGGATATGAATTGATGAGAATTGTGAATACATCTGATCTTGCCGAAAAGAAAATATTCTTCAGTAGAAAGGAGGTGTACTCGACAATTCATGCACTTGCTTTGAAAGACAAGTTCCAATTTCTAGTGAGGAGGTCAAGCATGAAGATGTTAACCGTTGTATGTGCCAACCGCAGCTGCAAGTGGATGTTACGTGCTTCTACTGTGAAGCAGTCTGCAATCTTTGTGATCCGTAAATTCAGTAATTTTCATACATGTTCCATCAATTTTCGCAATAATGCACATCGACATGCAACGGGTTCTGTAATTACAGAGCACATTTTGGGAAAATTGGATAATCTGAACCGATCATATGATCCGAGCACTATTGCACGTGACATGAAACGTGAGCTCGGTGTCCAAATAAGTTACAGCAAGACACGTAGGGGGAAGGTGGCTGCTTTACACATGCTACATGGGACACCAGAGGACAGTTTTCAGAAACTATTTTCATACTGTCACGTCCTAGGTGAGAATAACCCGAGGACGGTAACCCACATCGATCTTGATTTGCGCAATAGGTTCCATTACTTCTTTCTAGCTTTTGGTGCAAGCATTCATGGTTACAAGCAGTACTTAAGGCCCGTTGTTTGTGTTGACGGTAGTTACTTGAAAGGTTCATACAAGGGTACACTCTTACTGGCAACTGCCCATGATGCCAACAAACAGATTTATCCCTTAGCGTGGGGGATCGTCGATTCCGAAACAAATAGATTTTGGATGTGATTTATGTCTAACTTGAAAGATCTTATAGGCGACTCATATGAACTTGTATTTGTTTCGAACAGGAAAAGAAATATTGAAATTGCTATTGCTCACTTATTTCCTTTGTCTCATCATGGTTGTTGTATGTGGCATGTGGAAAAAAACCTAATCCAGGGGCACTTTAACGCAAGTTCAATATTCCTGTTCAAATGAGCTGCTACAACTTATCGAGTCGAAGAGTTCAAACGACTAATGGGACAGATTCGTAAGGTCAACGAAAGATGTTACGGGTATTTGGAGCAAGTCAGTTTTTCATTCTGGTCACGAACACTATTCGTGAGCGACCAGTACAATATCATGATAAACAACAACGCAAAATCATTGAACTTAATGTTGAGACATGCATGTTCGTTGCCAATCACGTGCTTGGTCGAGCACATTCGTAAAATAATGTAGAAGTGGTTTTACAAATGTCAAACCAATGCAATGTCATGCAGTAGTATATTGTCGTCGAGGATGGAGAACGAGTTACAGACAACATTTGAAGGTGGTACTAGGCTTCGACCCATGAGTTGGCAAACAACTTGACCCAGGTTAGAATATACAATGATACGGAGATAGTGGACTTCTCCGACAACACGTGCACCTGTTGTGAGTTTCAACTAAATCGTATGCTATGTGCTCATACGACTCGTGCTGCTACCCTGAGTGGTAAGTCATTATATGATCTATGCTCTTCGTACTATACATCGGAATACTGAAGGGGTACCTATATGGAAGTAATATCTCCCGTTACGCGGGAAGTAGATTGGGTTGTTCCAAATGAAATCCTAGGTATTCCTATTTTGCCATCGGCTGTACGTCGTCCTCCAGGTAGACCACCTACGCGACGTAAGCAAGCTAGATACAAGTCCACTATCCGACTGAGGAGATGCACTCGATGTGGGAGAGTTGGTCATAACCGGACCACATGTTTGAACCCACTATATCACAAGCCACTTGAATAAGCACGATGTGTAAAAATGGTTGTGAAATGTAATCCTCGAAAACGTAATTTAAATAAGCATTGTACATTCCTAACTTATTTTCTGAATCTGTTGTTATTATCATATGCCAATACAATTTGGTCGTTATGTTTCGCAAGCAAATTACCGATCATTACTGTTCCATTACCACAAACAGGATGAATACATTTTCCTTACTATAAACTTAGCCGATCATACAAGTTCCATTAGCTTCGACTGATAGTTTGTCAAAATGGAAAAAATTCATTTTCATGAGACCACAATGAACAAGCAAAACACCAACATCACGTCCCGACAGTTCACATGTCGTTCCTGACAGATGGTCTCTGTAATTCTCGACGGTTGGGAACAATAGCAGCTTCTTAACCTACACTACTGCGGTTGCCTATTATGGATATGCTGTTTCTGCACGTACGCAGACGACGTGACCAAAATTTCCTCACCACAAAATACTATACATACTTTCCTACAAAATGGCCATCCATTGACTGCACACTTGCATTTCTTTCAACAATTTAAGCATCTCCCCCACTTTCTCTATCAGACTCGTCTGAACTAATGACAATTACTTCTGAAGGTGGAACATGAGCCACCCACTCATCCAAATCGGACAATGATTCAATCGGACCCCTGACCTCGAAGACATGATTAAGAACGTTGTTCGGTAACTTAGATTCTGCACTTGACACTTTATCCAACTCGGCACCACGGTGCTCAACTCTTACCTCATCATCGTCTGACAATAAAAGGATGGGAAAATCAGCAGATGAACCCAGTATCGACGGATGCATATTGGAGTTGAATGTTACGTTGCTGGAGGTGGATGAACCCATTATCTCGTATCAACTACCTATTTCAAAACGGGAGTCTCACAACATATTGAATAACATATGAAATGTACTTTGATAGATAATGCTTGTGATGCCTTCAATATGTCAGTCTACTTATATTGGAAGGACTTGTTAGTTGCAAAAAATGATAAACTTATAATATCTAAAATAACATGTTAAACTAAGACACTTGTATTGGACAATCCCACCATTTCCAATTTTCGAAAAGCAACATTTATAAAATTTAATGGCCCGCCTAGTTGAACTGTCTGTCCTGATAGATGTTTTATTCATTCTCGACGGTTGACAAAAATGTGCATTGAACTAAAGATCGTGTAACTTCGAGTTTGGTAAACTACAGAATAAATGAAGAAGATTTAATAGAAGTAGCTATTTTTTACCACAGTCTTGTTCAGTTACGTTGAAAGTGTCACAATGCTCTTTAGGTAAGTTCAAAGTGGCACAACACCTTGGCTACAAAATTGCTTCTAGGCCACAATGATCTCATGGTATTTATAATCATCTTGAAAGGAGGAAGCAATTACTTCATATCTACCCAACCACCAAGTCCAATCTCTAATTAAATTTGAAAGGCGATTGGTGTGATGGTTGAATATAATAAGTTTACATTTATCCCCCATTGTACCCTAATTACTATGACATTGGCAGTGACTTAAATAGTTCAATGATTTGTAAAATTGATGTTATTTAGTTTCTGGCAACAAAGTACTTCTCAATTGCCAGCTTGTTAGTTGCACCATAGTTGTAATGCTACAGTTTCTCACAACACAGGCTCATCATCTTAACCCACAGGAGAACATACCAATCATAAAGAAATATACTTAAACTCATTTGTTAATTAGTTGTATCATAGTAGTCATGACTTTGGCAATTTTAATGGGACCTCATCTTAATCCAATCTATAGTTTACGAAGGCACTACAACATTCAATCCCACCATCAACTCCTAAATGGATATTCGTAAAATGTTCACATACAATAAATTTGTGCTCCATAGAATGTACCAGCGTTGACAAAAATTGAATCAAGGCATGAAGTACCATAAGTACGATTCACATAACATAGTACAGCCAGATAACTTATGCAGTTTGTAAAACTACAACAATGTCAGCATAGGTATACAGTGAACGACATTCACCACGGGAATTGCAAAATGTGAGGAATGCGTCAAAGTGTCACCATGCTTGCCAACTAGCTCGGGTGATATGTAAATTACAGAAATGAATTAAAAGGCCACAAGTATCCAAGCAATTAACATACATCCTTCACCAACTAAATCAAGTAAAAAAAATTACAAAAGCATGTTCAACCCCATCGTCATGCTACATTCGGTAATTCATCCGCAGTTACTTCTATTTTCGTTTCGCGCTCTCCCTCATGTACGGAGTCCTGATAGCTGGTGCCGGACATCGCAGTCGGGCCGATCACCGTCTCGTTGTGGTAACTCCCCCTCCTGCTCGGGCTCCAGTGGCGAGAATCGAGAAAGTTGCAGAATAAGCAAATGGCAAAAAAATAAATTCAGTTCTCGGTAAATGATGAAATATCTTGCACTTCATTGGTTCCAACAGGCACTCGCATGGGGCCATTGCCGGGGCATGGCTAAATGTCTGCTGTGTCTGTCAAAAAATAACGATGAAACATTTTGAGTGTACTACTTTTGGGAATTTTCAAAACATGACAAGTGTATGAAATAACAAAGTCCAAATTTCCTCATAAATGACCCACATACCTTGTAGATGTTCGATTTCAATAGGCAGCATGTCCTGCTTTTCTTCATGATTGCCAGGCGACGAGTGCTGGCCCCCTTCAGCTACAACAAATGAGCATTTGTAAAGTAAGCGGATGCCTGAAATTTCAATTCTTCAATTTGTGATAAACGATGCAATACCTTGCACTTCTTCAATTCTAGTAGGCACTGGCACAGGGTGGTTGTCCGGGCATGGCTAAATGTGTGCTATGTCTGTTCAGAACAACAATGAAATAGTGAGTGAAAAATAAATTTTACCAATTTTCAAAACATGCGAAGCACATGAAATAATAATTCACCTATTTGCTCATAAATAACTCACGTGCCTTGCAGACTTTCGGTTCCAGTGGGCAGTGGCATGTCTTGCTCGTTCGAGCATGGCTCCATTTGCTCTTCAGTAATGCACATACTGTCTCCCTCTTGCCTGTCAATCCCCATGTCTTTGTCAGGACCGTCATGCAACAGGTGGTGGCCTGCAGAGTCTACAAAGCCTCCGTAGTCTACAATGAATGAAAAATTGTCATACAGAACATGTCAATGTGTGCAGGGTTAAAGTGAACATTGTCATAAAGAAATGTAGTACGCATATGGTGAAGTACCTGATTGTCTGGGATCGGGGTCCACATCAGCTGCACGTGCTGTGGTTGTAGAGCCGGATGCGGGGATGACGGTGGATATGAAGTAGCTCTATGTATGTAGGGGTGGAAAATGTCCCCGTCTGCCCACTTCGTCCAGCTCGGTCACTGTCACTATCCCCACTGTCGTGGTCCTCCGAGTCCTCATCTTCGGTCTCTCCGCTGTCATCGGCTCCTGACTCCTCTTCCTCGCCACTGGTCCCACAACCCTCATAAGCATCATCAGAAGTCTCATCCTCAGAGGTGCCTTCTTCGGGTGTGCCTAAACTCTCTATATGGAACTGTGGAGCAACATTATCCCTGGCAAGGTCGTCCAATGCAGGGACAGGACAATCATCGAACGGCACAAGAGGGGTGATATGAGGTTGTCCACGCTCGACTTCGGTGGGGTGCAGCGTCATGTACACATGTAGCTGCAACATACACGTAGTCGTTAGGAATTCACCACATGCTACAATGACGAATGGAACGAATGAAAACGTAGAAGTAACATAAAATTTTACCTATAAATTCTTGGAGAAAGCGTCGTACGTATGCTGCTGCGGCTACTTTGTTGATGTCCGCCAAGAAGCCGTGGGAAACGTTCACCAAGACGTCCACCGAACCGATCACCAATTTCGGGTACCGCCTCAAATGCCTATATCTGTTACATCAGAAAAGAAATGTAAGTTCACGACGAAACCAACCACTACATACATTTGCATTGGAATAATGAATACGTCAAATAAAGGTACCTGCACGGCAATGGGAAAGTCGTGGACCGTGTAGCTAACCGCATTCTCCTTCTTTTTCGTCGCATACAAAAATTTCCTTACCCAACGGCCTCCAAAGCCCCTTATCAAACGTCCATACGAGATTCTACCCCAAGGATACGAAAAGAACAAGTCCAAATCATCGACGATCGACAACGTCTCCATATCGATACCAACGTTGTTATCCAGAGCATTGAAGACTCCTTCGATGACCAAGGCAAGGCCGAGCTTGTACCGATCGACTCGAGGTGTTGACGAGCGGAGAAACATCTGCTCCAGTTGGGCATACGAAATCTTGTCCACGTGTTTAAAATATTTGTCCTTTAGTCTCCTCTTATCAAGAACTCGTTCCATGACGTTGTCATCCGGGAGAAGACCATACCTTAATCCCATCACGAGGGCATACTCTTGGATCCCGAACCTGGCGAGGTGGCCTTGTAAGTTGAACCACAATTCGTGCCACTTATCTGTTTGTATGCAGCAGAATACAAGCTGTTGGTTTAATTAGGCAGAGAACTGGAGATTCGAAACCTCCGACAAGAACCCAAGGCATGAATTGTGAAAGTCTTCCCACTGTCACTCGTCAAAATGTTCGACAACTATTTTTACATAACGCAGATTACTTCTCTACGATATGTGGCCCGCAGGCGTGCATTCTCTGGAACAAGAGGCTCAAAATTCATGTCTGCAAAGACAACAAGAAATGAATGTGTCAAACGAGAATATCAATTTTCTAACAGCATATACACCAAAAACCACAAGCATTTTGTGAAGTGTCATTCAACAGTTCCATGCAGTACAACGAGTACCACCCACAACATCAAAATCAGCAAATAAAAGCAAGGTTATGACATACACAACATAAACATTGAAATGGAAGATATGGCCACATCAATCAATAATTCCACTAAATGCACACGACTATCACCCATATTACTTCAAGCCACTAGAAATTGGATTTTGCATTTTGGTTAGAATCTTCATGATGGTTTTCAAACAATCAATAAAATAGCCATAATTCTGACTACTTCACTTCAGACATTGTTGGAAAAAAAAAAAAAAAAAAAGGAATAACGAAATCTGAACACATATGACATAGGAATTACATTTTTTACTGGTAGGCAGGGCTAGGTAGGCAGGAACTGAACTGTCTGTCCCGACATTTTATCCATCCAAAGGTTCATCTGTTGAGAATGACTGAGGCTAACTATCAAGAACGACAGTTCAGCCACAATTGTCGATAGATGAATTGTCGGGAACGAAACATGAAATCCACAAGGATGCTGTCAAGTGTATCGAAGGTTCCAACCGAATGTAGCGAGTACCACCCAAACAGATGGATTACAAGTGAAAGCAAGGTTTTGTACACATTACACAAGTAACATAAACATTTTAACTGAAGATATGAGTCTCAATCAAGATTTCTACCAAATGCATACGAGTACCACGCATATAACTTCAAGTCACGCTTTAGGAATGTACTTTTGTGAGATCGAAATAAGAACTGAACTTTAATTGTTTATCTCAAAATTTTCAACCCAAACGAATTGTCATATATATGCAAATGCTAAGTAATTTATCGATTCTAGAGCACTTCCAAATTTTAAATGATGAACATAATAGTGGTTTAGGATCATACATTTGATTGAGAGCATATCTATTTACCAGAGTATGAATAACACTCCACTCATTCAAGTACTGTACTTTGGTCATGTCATCCAGTCGTCCATGTTCAATTTATCAGTATCCCACAAATGCAATTTATCCGCCATATTGTTCACAGTAGAAAGCCCAACAAATGACATCTACTGCCATTTCCTTGATTTTTACTTCATACTATTCAATAAGTTTGACCAACAGTCATATGTGCACTACATTTTCCGAAATGAACATGTTTAACTGAAAGTCGAGGAGCATCTAAGACTTAATCAAGAATCATAAAACCATACATCAACAGTAAAGTAAACATTTTATTATCTTTTTCAGTTTTTCCTTTTTTCTTTTCCTGTTACACCTGTTAAAATTGCCACGTGGGACTACCCTTATCTATTTAAGCATTTCTGTTATTTATAGAAAAGGAATCCAACATGACGATCGAAACAAAAATGTAACTTAAAAGAATTTCTTCCAGCTACTTTATGATGTGCTTTACGAGAATTTACCTATCTTTGCTTTCTAACGGACTTTGTAAACTCGATCGAACCCACCTTCACCCAGCAAGCACTCTGGCCTAAAGTTTTTTATAGTAGCCGCAACTTTACGAAATGTAAATGTTTGTGCAGCAGTATTTGCTATTGGTTATTTTGGAATCATTGCTTCCTTCTTCAAATCATTGCTACTATGAGGTTTTGATTTATCTGGAAAATGTAGAGCAAACGCGAAAAGGTTAAGAGGATGGAATATATAACAAAAAGAAAATTAGTGAACATGAAACTGTTGAAGAACAATAAACTTGAAAATAAATTCATTCTCATGGACAAACAAAATTCCTACACAAACCTAACATGATGTCAAATCTCATTTGGAGATTAATAATGTTTTCACCTCTGATGCTAAAAGAACATCATATGTGATATATTTGGGTAAATATGTAAGCTAAATTAAATGTGGTGCTATGAGACGTATTTATTAGACATTTAATGTACTGCCACATACAAATATGTTTTAGTAGCTACAGTATTATATAGCATTACTCTTTGAATTCTGGATGAAACTAAAAGCAAAAACAAGATTTGACATCGTACCGATTTCAGTGCAAGGATCAATGTGTTTATGTAACAATCATTACAGTTCTACTCTCCACCTTCCCTTTCTTAGGGCCATTACAAGCATTATTTACAATCGGTGTTTAAGTAATAAATATGAATTTGTTTAAGGAAGGGAACATACAATGGCAAAAGAAAAATCACTACGAACCCTCATCTGGCATAATATATTATGAACTCATATTCAAGGTGTGTTTGGCATAGAAAAATGAAGGAAATATTCATTGGGTCATAGATTTAGAAAATTATACTTCTATTAATTTTTTAAGCTATATGTACTAAATATCGAAGTGCTTGAATTATTTTCATCTAATTTCTCCTTCGTACCTAGAAATAAAAGAGTGTTTTCATGGAAAAATCATAAAAATTTGGTAAGAATTAAGAGTTCTAGGTGCATCAAAATGAAATTGCATTAATAAGCTCTACCAAAAGATCATAGAGGTAATAATGGGCTTAGCATTCCACCACATAAATACTTGCTTATCATGAAACTACGTTAAAATTAGATTACATTAATGAGTTCTATGAGAAATCGAAGTACTAGTTAGCATTATAAATCAGTTCCACCAGAAAATCATAGGTGTAATGATGTCTCGAACCACTCGGGCCCACCTTCAACATATTAATAGTCTAACTTACTAGTACTTTTTCGTTTTTTTTTTAAATTTACATTGTTTGGTTCTTTTGTCCCATCAAGTTTTCGCTGAAGTTTTTAACTAGCTATTTACTATACAGATAGCAATTCTGGAGGGTGTTCTGTAAATAAAATAACATTTTGATAGACTTGTTAGATTTCCACAATTTTTTTATCTGAATTGGTATCTTTAAAATATGTTTATCAACTAATTGTTTATCCGGCTATATATGAAAAAATGGGAAAGGACAATGACAACAGCCATTCATTAAGAGGATTATTACTAAGATAATGGAAAACATATGGCTGGCAATATAAAAAATTTCGTAGTCGATTCAATTACAATATCTTCTTTGCTAATCAGTTGAAGAGGACGTAAGTGAACAATTTTCACTGACAATTTAGGTATAAGGTGGACCATCAATATGAAATTTGTACCTCATGAATTATGTTTTTGAGCAGATTGTTCAAAAAAGTTTACTTATTGGCGGGCGAATCCAAACTAAGACAAGAAAATTATCCCGATATATTAATATCAATAGTAGAAGTTATTTGAGATTTTTTTAACGCCTTCATTTGATAGACTTTTGAGATTTCTTCACTTGGTTTTAAGAAGAAACCATCACACCATCACTTATTGGGGATGGCGGGAGTTGGAAAAGACTTGTTCTATATCCCATGGAATTTTTCTACATCATTACTGTTGCTAGGTAACTTATGTGGCTAAGTTTGCGGTCACATCATTGTTGAATAGCAATACAACTAGAGAAAGTCACCAAAACTCTCAACAAAATAGAAATATCTAATCACCAAACACCAAAAAAGGTAACTTATTTGGCTAAGTTTGCAGTCACAACATTGTTGAATAGCAATACAACTAGAGGAAGTCACCAAAACTGCTCAACAAAATAGAAGGAATGTTTGCAATAGTCGAGAGATTGTGAAAAGGTACTTTGCAGCTCTGATTGTAGTTCATTGGGCCTTCGAAGCATAGCTATTGGCGATGGTACATGGTATGGTTTATGCCTAGAATAGGGATCGGTGCTGACAGTAATTAAACATCAGGTCAAAGGTTTCTTAGTAGGTTCATTCTAAATGAGCATTGTACTTGCATTACATCTCCAAGAAGAGTTTTCGAGTATGTCTATAAGGAAGGGAAAAAAGAAGTAAATTCTCTAATCGATTATGTGGTAACTATCTCAATACCTACTTAACGGAACACAACTCTAACCTTGTGTTCGACTTTAGCTTCATTTGATATTGCTAGTCATTGTAATTATGATTTTCGCTTCATTATATTTCTATCATTAAACATCCTAGTTATGCTTCATGCTAGAATGTTTAATGGTTGCCAATCTAGTTGGGATCTGCCACTCGATTCTAAATGAACAGGGACCAGATTTACATAAAAAAGAATAATAATAATAATAAATAAATAAATAAAATTGATTTCGTACCAAAACGTTACTAATTCAATTTCATCCTTGTATCTAGCTACTGTAGGACTTTCGTTTACACATCTCAAACAACTCCCTCTAGGATAAATTAACACGGCCCCTCAAATGACGATTTCTTTTGTCTGTCTCTTTCCAATTGTTAGGTTACTGGGCCACCTCAATATTCTGTTCACTGGGTTATCTTCCTAATCTATTTTTTGGGTCTGCTATGATGGACCATTATTGTGCTACTGAGTCTGATCCATTAATTGATAAAATGTATTTTCTAAAATGTGACTTTGCCTCTTGAGTTAGTTGATCTTGGCCTTACATGTTGTCGTGTTGTGACCGTTGGATCTAATATTTTTGTGATACCAACCACAAAATATTGAGTTAACATTATCTTGTGTAGAATGAGTTTGTGTTGTTAACTGATCATCAAGTCTTGAAGTTTATTCATAATCAAAAACATATTAGCAGAATGTAGCTCGGTGGGTAACTTTCCTCCAGAAATTTTCTTTTGTCATTAAAAATAAATCTGGAAGTATGAATAGAGTTGCAGATGCACTATGTTGAAGTGCTTCTTTATTATCATACCTTCACATAAATTATTGGATTTGAGTGTTTGAAAGAACTGTATGCTAATAATCTTGACTTTAAGGAGATTTGGAGCAAGTGTGTGAGTTGAGAATTAATTGCGGATTTTTATATTAGTGATGAGTATTTGTTCAAAGGCAACCAACTTTATATTCCCGTTTCATCTCTACGTGAAAAGTTGTTATGAGATCTGCATGGTGGAGGTCAAAGTTGACACTTGGGGCATGACAAGACAATAGCCAGTTTGGAGGCTTGGTATTATTTGCCATAGTTGAAGTGGGATGTTGGAGTTATATTTTGAAAATGCTATGTTTGTTAGGTGTTAAAGGGTCAAGTGCAAAATATTGAGTTGTACATACCACTTCGTGTCCCTCAAGGCATATGGTAATATCTTGCTATGGATTTTGTTCTTGGATTGCCTCGTACTCAACGAGGTGTAAATTCTATTTTTGTGGTGGTTAACAGGTTCTCTAAAATGGCTCATTTCATAGTTTATTGGAATACTTGAGATGCATCAGTATTGCTAAACCATTTTTCAGGGAGACTGTTAGATTGCATGGAGTTCCCAAGTCCATTACATCAGATCGAGACACAAAGTATTTTGGGCACTTTTAGATTACCTTGTGAAAGTTTTTTGGAACCAATTTGAACCAAAACAACACTGCTCATCCTCAAACTAATGGATAGATCGAGATCAGTAACTGTACCCCTGGAAATATGGTTCGAAATACTTGTGGAGATAGCCAAAATGGTAGGATGTTACACTACCTCAGGTAGAGTTTGTATACAACAGTGCATTTCACACTGCAACAGGCAAGTCGTCATTTGCTAATGTATATACCGGGGTTCCTTATCATGTGGTGGATTTAGTTAAGTTGCCTAAGGCAATAGTAAGAGTGTTGCTGCTGAACATTTGGCAGAAGAAATGTTATGAGCCGGCAATAATGGAAAACAGAAGTTGGAGAAGATTAATGCAAAGTATAAGGTAGCAACAGATTCACATCAACGAGATAAACAATTTCAGGAAGGAGATTCAGTGATGCTTTTAAAAATGGAGAGATTTCTCGCTGATACCTACAACATACTGAAATCAAGAAAGTATAGGCCTTTCAAAGTGCTTAAGCGAATTAACAATAATGCCTACATTATTGATCTACCAGCTTCTATTGGTATTTCTCGAATGTTCAATATTATAACATATTTGTATGAGACCGATAAAGATGATGAGCCTTTATATCCTGTGACAACTCAAGATCAAGTTGTTTTAAAGTGGAAGGAAATAATGTGGGACAATACTAAGAAAAAATTCAAAACCAATATGGAAAGGAAAGAAATAAGATAAACATTATTTCCTACTAGAAAACTCGTGTTTATCTCTAACTTTTCTAGTTTTATTTATCTTTTTTTTAGGTATCATTGTGATCGGTCTTTTATCTTTTATTTAATTAGGACTATAGTTTCTTTATTCATTAGCATAGGACTTTTAATTAGATTAGATTTTATTAGTTTCCTTATTTCAATTCTTAGTATTAGTAGAAATATGTAATAATCTTACTTATAAATATAGAGGCTTTGCTAGGGACGGCAATTTGGCTCGTTGGCTCTGGCCACCCATGACTCGGCCCGTAAAAAGCCCAAGCTGGCCCAACTCGAGGCTCGGGCAGAGCCCCATTTTGGGAGGACGAGACGAGCATGAGTCATCCTGCAAGCAAAAAAAAAATAGAAAGGCTCTATTTGACTGCCTCTTGAGGCAGCAAAATGCTACCTTTAAGTCTTTTAAGGCAGCCAGCAGTTTATTTATTAGAAAAAAGAAAAAAAAAGAGCTAGTGGGGCTCGAAAAGGCCCGAGCCGAAAGCTCAGGTCAAGCTTAATTGGCTCGGGCCTAAAAAAAGCTCTCACATTTTACCCGAGCCGAGCCTGAGTCTCGAGTTTTGGCTTGCGAGCCGATTCAACTTGGCTCGTTGACATCCCAAGGCTTTGTACACTTTTTCATAATTCAATTTTGTTATTCGATTTTTGAATAATAAGATATTCATGTGTTTTCAATTATTGGTGGATTCAAAATAATTATCACGCATGCTCAAGCTAAATCTGAGAAACACCCGTTTATGTGTTATAAGCAAGGCACTTTTATTATTATCCATGCTTCAGTCTTGCATGGGAAAAAACTTGCTCCGATCCCTCTTGATGTAAGACAAAAACATAAATAATAATAAAAGAGTCTCGTTCGTTTCATACGAACGAGTTTTTCTCGAATTTTTGCTTGAACAGATGTGATAAATATTTTGAATCCAACAAATAAAAATTGAAATCCACCAATAAATTGAAATTTTGAAATATTTTATTAATCAAGAAATGAATAATGAAATTGAATTATGAAAAAGTGTACAAAGCCTTTGAATATATGGGCAAAATTATATACTAATCTTACTAATAAGGAATCTAAAATAAAGAACCTATTAAAATCCTAATCTTAGGAAAATTAGAAATTATATTCTAATCAATAAAGAAATTGAAAGCTCAGGAATAGCTAACTAAGGTGGGGTGAATTGGTTTCTAAAATTTTTTTGAAGATTAATCTAAATTTAAGCAAGTTCGGAATGAATGAGTCAATCAAAAACAAGGTGCACTAGTGCAAAAATAATAAGTAAAAAGGTAAGAAAGTGTGCAAACGATGTAATTGTGGAGGTTCGATCCCAACTAATGATCTACGTCCTCCATCACTAAGTTCTCCATCACGGGCAATGCCTTTTCACTAAATTTGATTGACTTACGGTGAAATCAAAACCTCACAATGCTTCCAGTGACTTACAAATAAGGAACGCCGATCCTTAAACAATATTGAATTTTTCGGGACCTCAATATGACCTACAAATTTAAAGAGAAATGATTTTAAAATACAAAACTTCTCTCTTAATAAATGATTTAATCAAAATTGAGTACAAGGAGAGAAATATGTTGACACTTTAATAAATAGTAATGAATGAAACTCAAGTGTTGTGCAAGAAAAACTTTGATGAGAAGAATGATTTTCGAAGATTGATTCAACCAAAAGTTTTTCAAAGTAAGAAAATTGATAAAGCTAAATAAGATATATAATTTGATCTAATTTAACTCAAGAATGACTACTTAAATGATCTCAAAAGTATGTAATAAATGCAACGTGCAATGATATTTATAGCAGTCAAAACGACAAACTTTCTTACTAATCAGATAACTTATTCGAACGTCCGCATCGTAAATCGAAGAATCAAACTAGCTATTGTACGTCAGAATTCAGAACGTTTAGAAAAGTGATCGTTGGATGAATAGGACATCCGCTAGACTCAACCAAACGTCCGTTTGGACAGATTTTCTCGGATTTTCTTTCTTGATTGTTTTGAAAAATATAGGCTTTTGAAGAACCTTTTTCACTTTATTGTCTAAGGTAAATGATATTGTAAAGAGTTTGAACATCAAGTTGGAATACTTACCTTTTAAACAAAAAAAGAAGAATAAAAATTAAAAACCTTTTACAACTAGAAATCTTTTTTTATAAATATTGTATTATAACTAACTAACTAACTTTTATCCTATTTATAATAGGATTGTCCTCCATTCTTCTTATTTCTTTGTTTTTCTAATTAGTTTAGGATTTTGTATTGCTTTCTAATTGGTTTTCTTTCGATATACCTTTGTATCTTGATGACAACTCAGGGTCGAGCTGTTTTGAAGTGGAACGGAATAATGCAAGACAATACAAAGAGAAAATCCAAAATCAATTAGGAAAGGAAAGAAATAAGATATATATTTTTTCTTACTAGGAAACTTGTGTTTAACTCTATTTTTCTAGTTGTATTTATCTTTTCTAAGTATAATTGTGATAAGAATTTTTATTTTTATCTTTTATTTTAATTAGGACTATAATTTCTTTATTGATTAGAATATAATTTTTAATTAGATTAGATTTATTAGTTTTTTTATTTCAATTTCCTAGTATTAGTAGAAATAGATAATAATCTTGCCTATAAATATAGAGAATTTGTACACTTTTCATAATTCAATTTCATTATTCGATTTTTGATTAATAAGATATTTTAGTTTTCAATTATTGGTGGATTCCAATATTTATTTGATGAATTTCAAATAGTAATCACGTTCATTTAAGCAAAATTCAAGCAAATACCAATTCTTGGGTTACGGGTTACGAACAAGAGATTTTTATTATTATCCACTTTTTCATCCTGCATCACTATATAAGCTCTCTAATCGTCTCTTTCTTCTATTGGCTGTGAGATTCTCGGGTTTTCTGGCTTCTTTCATAAGATTAGGGTTAGGGTTTGTTTTTCGTTGAAACCCTAGCTTGCAAAATCTAAAAATACTTGGAAATTTTGGAAGATTTTTGAAAACAAATAGTGTGTTCTGAAGGATTTTGTCACGATCTACCTTCGATCTTTTGATTGGATTTCTTTAAAGATTTGGGTATACTTGGTGTTCGATCTTTAAATATTTTGAATCTTTTGGACTCATAATATGGAAAAATCTTGTGTTTTTGGAAAGTTGTGGTGATCTAACTCTTCACTCACTATAGTGTTGAGGTGGTCCAGGAGAACATGTTCTGAGTACTTGTGAGTTGAGTTGAGTCACTTCGATTCTTGCTAGTTTTCTTGACTCACTAATGAGTTACTGTAACTCGTTCTTGTGCATAATTCTAGATTTCTAAACTAGTTTGGGTATTCTTTTGGTATTATATTCATTCTGAAACATTGAGGTTTCAGCTTTGGTATAATCTTCCATATTCTTGTATTTTTCAGTCGATTATCAAACTGTTCCTTAATCAATTTGTTTGGTTAATAAGGTAAGTGGTTAACCACTACTTACCTTTGTCCAAGATCTCCTAACAGGATCTAGACATCTGAGTGAGTAGTGGACTAAATGATCACCACTCCTTCAACTTGTCAAATTTGACAAACCATGTTGATAATTTTTTACCTGATTTAATCGTACTTGTTGATATATAATTTTGTATACTTGTATTGTATAACTTGTTTTAAAGTTTGTGTAAATTACATGATAATGAGATATTTCTATAATATTCTATTCCATTCTGAAATTTGAATATCATATAGCTCTCTCATATTGCTTGAGTTTGTTATATGCTATGTGTAGTATAAACTTGATTTTGTGATTTCATTTGTTAATATGATAACTGCACACAAGTTTGAAGTTGAGATCTAGAGAGAGAATGGAGAATTTAGTCTCTAGCACCAAAAGATAAGAGCTCTATAGTTACAACAGAGGTGTGTTGTTGCTCTTGATAGGTCATGGGGTATTAAAATTAGCGCTTATAGGAGACAAGAATTTGATGAGGTTGCCTAGAGTTCTATCTTTCTTCACTTATGTAATAATGAGATAAGAAAGGTTGGAAAAACCACCACTACTGAAACTTTGTGGGCTAAGTTAGAATCACTTTACCTAACTAAGACAATGCCTACAAATGTCATCTCCTAAGACAATTTTACAACTTCATATTTGATACCTCATCTATCTAGAAAGAAAATATTGATAAATTCACAAAACTAATTCAAAATTTGGCTAATTGTGATGAGAAAATATCCGATGATCAACAAGTTGTTGCTTTGCTAAAATCCTTAGAAGATAAATATAAGGATCTTAGAAATGCTCTTGTTTGCAATAATGAATCTAATATACAATAATTAATTGGGATCTAAGAGTAAGACTGGACATTTCATAAAAAATTGCTTTAAGAAGATATTTAATATGAAAATTAAGTAAAATTCTAGTGGATTTGCAGCTATTGTCTACAATAATGAATCTAATGTAGATGGAGTTATCCTTGTTACTTACTGCAACTAAAAGAAACCTAAAGAAGTTGGATCTTGATTATGGTTGTTCTTTCCACGTGATCCATTAGAGAATGGTTCACAGGCTTTAATGATTGAATGGTGGTCAAGTTCGTATGGGTAATGACATGACTTGTCAGATAAAAGGTATTAGAAATATTAATCTTTTACTGGAAAATAGTCATATTCGTGAATTGTCTTAAACAAGGTATGTGCCGGATCTTCAGAGAAACTTGATCTTTTTGAGACAATTGGATAATAAATATGATATTAAAATTCATAACGGATTTACTAAAATAAGTTTTAAATACTATAAAATATAATTTCTTCATCTAAAGCCAATGGAATTTACACAATACAAGCTGAACCATTAGTTGGAAACAGTTTTGTAGTTGTGAAATGCCATTGAGATAAAACCTTGACTTGGCCATAGGGATTGATGATTTTAAATAAACTTGTATGTTCTAAAAAATGATAACGTTGAAAAATTAGAGTTTTGTGAAAATTGTGTCATTGGAAAACAAAATAATTTGCCTTTTTAAAATTGAGATTCATTAATCCACTTCAATACTTAGTATTTACATGTTGACCCGTGGGGTTCTACATCCATAAATATATCAAGTTGATTTAGATTCTATTTACTTATAGTAAATGATTTTTCAAGAAAATTTGGACCTTTCTTTTAAGTCTAAGTCTGACACATTCCAAAATTTAAACAATGAAAATTAATGATTGAAAATCAAACTAATAAAAAAGTCAAAGCATTTAGAATAGATAATAGTTTAGAATTCTATAATTTTGAATTTGACTCCTTTTATAAAGCATCTAGAATTTTAAGGCATAGAACAGTAACATGCCTTGAAAATTGCTACTTATTTGATTAATAGAATTCTTTCAAATACTATTGATTTTCAAATCCCTGAAGCTCTATTGTCTGAAAAGTCTCCAGATTGTTTTAAACTTGAAGTTTTTGATTGTGCTGCCTACTCTCATTAAGATGAGGGAAAACTTGAACGCAAATCTAAAAATGTATTTTTCTAAATTATGGAGAAGAACCTAAGGGTTATAGGCTTTGGGTAAGAACCAAAACTGGGCTCAAAGTAATCATCAACGGAAATGTTATTTTTAATGAAAGTCGGTTTCCTTGTAAAACTAGTCAAAATCAGAAATCATGTAAATCGTTCCTGTTAAAGAAACTGTCCTTGAAACTTAAGAAAATGACTTTATTGAACCTAATGAGTTGATTAGGTGGAGACCACTCAATTTAAAATAGATGAATCTGAAAATCAAAATGAATCTTAGATTACTACTCTTGATGATTATTAGTTAAACATGTATAGAGGTATAAGAAATAGGTTTCCTTCTACTGGAATTAACACTGATAAATTTGTGACCCTCTACTCTAATTAGAATTTGTTAACTCTAATTAGATGGAACCCATGAAGGAAAATGGTGGATTCCTTAATTAATAATAAGGTACGGATTATTGTTAATAAGCCTAAAAACGAAAAGATTGTTGATTGAAAATGGATCTACAAAGTTAAAGAGGCTGAGCATAATTCCGAGGGTAAAAGACATAAGGCCAGACTTGTAGCCAAAGGTTCTACACAAAAGAGGGTATTAATTGCAATGAAATCTTCTCACCTATTGCTAAGTACACTTCAATCAAAATATTGCTTGCTCTTATAACTCATTTCAACTGGGAATTAGATCAGGTTAAGTCTAAGACGCCTTTCTAAATGGTATCTTGAAGAAACCATTTATATGAACCAACCGAAGGGGATTGAACTAAGCTCTAAATCAATAAGGTATGTCTGCTAAAGAAGTCTCTTTATGACTCGAAATAGGCACCAATGCAACGACATAAGAAATTTTATACTTATGTTCAAAATCTGAAATTTCTTAGAGTAATTTTGATTTCTGTTTCTTCATCAAAGGGTCGATGGACCTGATTCTATCTATCTATCATTATGTGCTGATGATATGCTTCTTGTTTGCCATGATAATTTGAAATTGATTCTATTAAATCAAAACTTAAAAATGAATTTGAAATGAAAAATCTTTATTCACAAGCTAAAATAATTTTAGGCATGGAAAAAAAAAGATAGAAATAATTATGTTTTGTATGTGAATCAAAGCTATTATGTGAATAAAGTACTTGAAACATTTGTTATGACTGAATGCAAACCTGCTTCCCTGCCTACTGCAAATCATTTTAAGCTTTCGAGTGACAATCTCCTAAAACTTATGTAGAATTCGATGGAATGAGTAAAATACCTTATACAAAAACTTTTGGCTCTATTATGTATTTTATGTTATGTACCAGACCTGATTTTAGCTCATGGTGTAAGTATCTTATGTAGATTTATGTCCAATCCAAGTGAAACACATTGGTTAGCAATTAAATGGATGTTAAGGTATTTAAAATGCTTACTTGACTTAAGTCTATAATTTCACAGGTGTAAAAAAGTGTTATCTTGAAGGGGTATTCCAACTCTGATTTTGAAGGTGACCTAGCTAAGAGAAAGTCCATTTCATCTTATATTTTTACTCTTTGTGATGGCTGTATTAGTTAGAAGTCCCATATGCAAAAGCTTGTGAGTTTATCTTCCACTGAAGCTAAATACATTATAGTATGTGATGCTGTTAAAGAGGGACTGTGGTTGAGATGTTTATTAGATAAAATTGGTTTTGAAAATAAAGTTGTTAGAATTCATACAGATAATCAAAGTGCTATTCATTTGAGTAGTAATTCTGTATATCATGATAAAATTAAGCATGTTGATATTATATTTCATTTTGTTAGAAACATGGTTTAAAAGGGTTTGATTAATCTGGCTAAGATTCCAAATGAATTTAACCCCTTTGGTATTGGTAATAAGGTCTTACCTTTAAATAAGTTCAGAAATTGTTTGAAAATTCTAAACATCACTTGAAGGTAATGAATTTAGTAAATTTAGTGTATTGTGCTTATTTTGAATTTGCACTAACTTAAACTATTTTGCTTTTACATGTTCTTCGAGCAAATTAAACAAGTAATTGTTGTTTAAACCACTAAATGAATCTAAAATTGTTTAGCAAGATAGAGATTGTTAGCTTATCGGGCTACCTCATTATTTTGTTAGCTAGGTTATTTCCCTATTCCGTTTTTGAGCCTGCTATGATAGACCATTACTATGCTACCGAGTCTGATCCATTAATTGATAAAACGTGTTTTCTAAAATGCAACTTTGCTTCTTGAGTTGGTTTGTCTTGGCTTTACACGTGGCCATTCTATGACCATTGGATCTGATATTTTTGTGATACTATACAAGCTCTCCAATCGTCTCTTTCTTCTGTTGGCTGTGAGATTCTAGGATTTTTTGGATTCTTTCTCTCTGTGCTGCATCTTTGTCTTCTTCTTTGTGTTTAATCGCTATGAAATCTTTAGTGAGATTTCAGTGGTATATCTTGTGTACAATAGAAACATTTATGAAGATTGTCGTATTATTAAGATTTTAGAGAGGCAAGAGAAAACTCTGTAAAGAAATCTCTCTGATTTCTTCACACATTTGATTTGTACCGTTCTTGATATTTTTAGTGGATTCAAGCAAAATCTATTTAGTAGATGCTCAATATGGTAAGTAGGCTTTTGGCTGAACATCTGAGCCCTAAGGGGTGAAAAATCTTTGTATTCTTCCATTTTTTTGCAATTCTCACTTTCTTGCTACTATAAATTGATCATAAGATAATGACAATAATGAAATAAGCAAGAACAAGAACTAAGAACACCAAGATTTATGTGAAAATCCAAGATGGAAAAAAACATAGGTAGAGAAGGAGAAATCCACTATAATCAATAATAATTGTATTTAAAATAAGATCTCAATACTCACAACTAAGATTTAAAACTCTCAAGATGTTGTGTAAATGTTACGAGAGTAATAGAAGCGATGACATAAATATGAATCCCTAGAGGTCAAGTTGTAAATAAATAGGAGTCTAAAAACACGTCAAGATGTGAAATGGGCTTGGGCTGGATAACGCTGTAGCTCGAACAACAAGCGGGCGATAGATAGGCGACAACGCCTTCACTCAAGCGCTAGGAATACATAGGTGCCGTTCAAGTTATTAGCTAGCGGCATGCTAGCAAAAATGCAGTAACTTTTCTTCTCGGTTCATATTTTTAATCTCTTCAACACCACTTCAACCAAATCTCCAATACCTACTAGATTTTAGGTCACACTACAACAAATCTCCACCTTGAACCAAATTTCAATACAAGAAATTCCAAAAACACATCTCCAAAGTAAACACAATTTCTCTTCCAAACAAGCCCCAAGGTCTAAATCAATGACAAATATCAATTAAGTTCAAGCAATGCTCAAACTTAGCAATGGGAAGTGGTTTTGTCATCATATCGGCATGACTATCCTTAGCATCAACCTTGCTCACTACAATATCATCATGAACAATCATAGCATGCACAAAGTGATACCTCATATCAATGTGCTTAGTCCTCTCATGGACCATCTGATCCTTAATAAAAAAAATATATAACTATCACAATATACTATAGAAATCTGCAAGTGTACACTGATTTCACCCATCAATCCTCTCAACCACATACCCTCCTTACATTCCTTTGTAATGGCCATGTATTATGCCCCTAATGTAGACAAAGTTACTGTATTTTGCAAAGTAGTTTTGCAGCTGATAGCATAGCCTCCAAGGGTAAACATATACCATGTAAGTGATCTTCTCTTATCAAGATCCCCTACATAATCTAAAACCACATACCCAATAACTCTGTCTATTTTTCTACCAAAATGAAAGTAAGCATTAGTAGAGTCCTTCAAGTATCTAAATATCTATTGTATTATTTTCCAATGTTCCTTGCCAGGATTTATCATATACCTACTAAGTACATTAACTGCATGTGCTAAATCTAGTATTGTACAAATCATAATATACATAAGCGAACCAAACGTACTGGAATAAAAAACCCAAGACATTTAGTCAATATCTTTATCTGATTGATGATACAATTTACATGATAATTTGAAGTGGACAGCCAAAGAGTACTGACAGTTCAACATTCAGCATATTGAACATTTGAAGCACATTCTTAATATACCCCTTCAGACTTAAATGCAATCTGTCGGTCTTTCTATCCCTCAAAATTTTAATACCAAGAATTTTCTTTGCTTTACCCAAATCTTTCATCTCAAACTCTTTACTAAGTTGAGATTTCACATTACTAACCTCTACTTTATCCTTGGCTGCTATTGTCATATCGTCAAGTTATAATAGCAAATATGTAATCGATCCACCATCTTTCTTTCTGAAGTACACACAACTATCATAATTACTTCTAATGAAACTATGAATAGTCATGAATGAATAGAGCATTTTATACCACTACTTCGGTGACTCCTTTAGTTTATACAAAGACTTCTTCAACAAGCACACATAGTCTTTCTTTTCAGAAACTATGAAACCCTCTGGTTGTTTCATGTAAATGTTCTCCTCAAATTCTTCAGGCAAGAATGCTATCTTATGATCCATTTGCTCAAACTCTAAATCATTCTTTGCCACTATCCTAAGTAAACCCTAAATTGAAGTATGCTTTACAATCGGTGAGAACACATCTGTAGAGTCAATACCTAGAATCTAACTGTAGTTATTTGCTACCAATCTAGCTTTATACCTAGTATCTTCAGTCCCTAATGTCCCTTCTTTCCTTTTGAATACTCATTTGCAGCGAACAATCCTTTTATCCTTAGGTAATTTCACCAAGTCCCAAGTATGTTTTTTATTCAATGACTTCATCTCTTCCTTCATTGTAATCAATAATTTGCTAGAATCACTGCAACCGAGTGTTTCTGACTATGTAGTAGGTCCTCGGTGGAATCAATGTCTTCAACACATTCAAAGCATAAGCAATCAAATATGCTTCTCTATACTTCTTTAGAGGTCTAATATATTTGTGAGGTCTATCATTAGCAATTGAATACTGTAGTGTTGCTGATGGTATAGGCAAAATATTATTGTTTGTCAATTTTAAACTAGACTGATTTGTTGTAGACTGTTTTGAAATCTCTGATTATTTCCCTATACCAATTTCCAATTCCACCTGAATTAAATGATTATGTTCCTCAGTTTTATCAGAATCCACACGAGATGAACTATGAATCATAGCAAGTTTATCAAATACTACATATCTACTAACCACCACCTTTCTTGTCTTAGGACACCATAATTTATACTCCTTCACACTTGATTTATATCCAAGAAAGATACACTTTCTAGACCTAGGTTCCAACTTTTCATTATCTACATAAGCATAAGTAGGATACCCAAATATTTTTAAATCAGAGTTACAAGAATGCTTACCAGACTATATATCTTATGGTGTCTTTTTCTCAATTGCAGCCGAGGGTGAGCAATTAATCAAAAAACAAGTTGTAGTAGCAACTTTAGCCCAAAAAATCTTAGGCAATCAAAATTCGAAAGCATACACGAACCTTTTCCATCAAAATTTTATTCATCCGTTCTGCGACACCATTCTGTTGTGGAGTTCCAGGAACTGTCAAGTGTCTCAAGATACTTTCAGCCCCATAGGAACTATTGAATTCATCTGAGCAAGCTCCAACCCATTATTTGTGCGTTGAAATTTCACCTGCTTTCTAATATGTTTTTCTATCATTGTATTCCACTCCTTGAAGTTTCCAAACACATTACTCTTCTGTTTCAAGAAAAATGCCCAAACTTTCCTAGAGAAATCATCAATCACTGTCAACAAATAACAAGCACATCATTTTGAAGGCACCATTGCCAATCCCCAAATATCTAAATTAATATATTCAAACGTTCTCTTCGTGTTGTGTCTTCCTTTAGTGAATCTAACTCTTTTTAGTTTCCCAAAGGCACAATGCTCACAAAACTATATCTTATTGATCTTCTCCCTTTTAAGTAGTCCCCTCCAACTCAACTCTGGCCCAAGTCACATATGTCAAAGTTTAGTAACTTCTTTATCGATTAAATAAGAAATAGAACTACCACATTTCCTGTAATTGTGGAACCCTGCAAAATGTACAATTGTGTAGAATTTTTTTGTCCTTTGATGACAATAAGAGCTCCCCTACTCACCTACAAAACTCCATATTTACCAGTGTATTTATGACCCTTTGGGTCAAGTGTCCTCAAATAGCTTTAGTTTTGGAACTTACCTGATATCTTTAAGTATTCTGATTACACCATCAAACATCTTGATTCTGACTGTACCAATTTCGACAATTTTGTAAAGCATATTGTTTCCCATAATCACTGCATCTGTCGTAACTTTTCATATGTTGTAAACCAGTCCTTGCTGAGACTCTTATGGAAAATACATGCCCAAGAATCAATCCATTCCTTACAAGGTTTGAAACCTATATCAGAAATCACAAAAATCTTTTCTTCACTATGCTTTTCTTTCACAACATCAGCCTCCGCTGTGTTAATAGGTTGCTTTCCATTTTTAGTATCACCAATAGCTTTTATTTCTATTTTTCAGCGAATAGCATTTAGCTCTGATATGTCCTTTTTCTTACAGTAATAATATGCTTTCTTTACATGTCTGGATTTCGATCTGCCCCTTATATTCCTTTCAATATTTCTATTTTGATTTTCCTCACTAACAACCAGGCCTTCAACTTGACTTCCAGATTCTCCAACACGATGCCCCATCTTCTTATTCGATAGTAAAGCATCATAACCTCTTTCACAGTGAGAGTATCCCAACTATAGAGAATAGTATCTCTAAAAGTCACATATGATGGCCGTAGTGAGCACAACAACATCAATGCCAAGTCATCGTTATCATATTTAACTTCTAGTATCTCCAAATCGGCCACGATTTCTTTGGCATGGTTAAGTGATCATCCAACGACCCATCTTCGGTGAGAATATAAGCGATGTTTGAAATGTAACTTGCTGGTCAAGCTCTTATCATACAAAGTTAAATCATAACGCAGCGGCACTTTTATCTTTTATAACATCCTGCAGAATTTTTTTGATAGATGTAGATGAATTTGGGATTGAGCTTTTTGATCCCTATGTTTCTTTTCATCCTGCGTCCAGGTTGAAGGCATCCTATCAAAGTCAAGCAAGGCTTCTTCCAATTTCATCCGCGCGAGAACTACTCGCATTTTCACTTGCCATAAAATAATTCTCATGTTTCGATTCAATAATAGAATATCAAATTTCTTCGTTGCTATGAGGAATAATCAACCTTGCTTTAATACCACCTGTTACGAATTGATCGCAAGATAATGACAATAATGAAATAAATTAGAACAAGAATTAAGAACACCAAACTTTATGTAGAAGCCCAATGTGGGGAAAATCACAGGCACATGAAGAGAAATTTACTATAATCAATAATAATTGTATTTACAACAAAATTTCAATACTCTCAATTAAAATCTAAAACTCTCAACATATTGTATGAATATTATGGGAACAATATAAACAGTGTATATATATATATATGAAACCCTGGAAGTCAAGTTGTAGAAGAATAAAAGTCCAAAAAAAATTCAAAACGCGAAATGGGCTTTGGCCGGATAATCAACAGCGCCTTCAATCGAGTGCTAGACTAGTAATAATTTTTTGTTGAAAACATGTAGGTGCTGCTCGAGTGGTCAACTAGCGAAAATGCTGCGCCTTTTTTTCTCGATCAATAATTTTGATCACTTCAAGACCACTTCAACCAAAACTCCAATATCCATTAGAATTTGGGTCAAACTACGACACTTACAAACGTTTTGCTGTACGATTTATGATTTCGAGACCAACATCAACTAAAAAGATGACACACTCCATGAAAGACTATATTACTTTACTAAAACTTGTTGAGATTTAGGTCACGTCCCAAAAGGGTTACACAATAAGGGGAGTAAGTCAATCCCTTAAAAAGTCAATAAAATCTCTGTATCTAAGGAATATTGTAGAACCCTTTATTAACACGTCTGCGGCGCAGAAATCTCTCAAAATATCTTATTTTTCTATACTCAATCTTCCGCTTTTTGACGAATGGTCGAGAGGATTGGTAGGCCCTAATGAAAAGGAAACAGTCAAAGGTTAATGAATAGAAGCTAGAGAGCGACAATGGATGAATGAATATCAGTAGTGGATGAGTTTACATCAATTTCTCCGTATATTTGACAATAGAAAGCCCTACGGTCTATTTTATCAACGCTGGCTAGGGTCCAGCTCTTTATTAAACTACAATTGCTTGCACAAATCAGAAAATAGGCACGAGAAAAATAATCTCAGCAGTCACTATCACATAGTAAAAATGTCATCAAAATTCGAGTTGACCAAGTAGACTGCTGGAAATTTTAGGTAAATAGCACTTTTCAGAAGTAAATTAATTATTTAAATCAAAACCTCGAATTTATAAGACGATAGGTTGACGTATTCAAGTCGGTCTTCGTAACCCATATAATGAGATTAGTTCCTTCAAACATACTGTTCATGATACGTCTTTTTCTCGTCTATAGTAGTTAGGCCAAATGTCCATTCCATTTGTATAAATTCTTTTTATTAATAGATTAAGTAGGATCAATTCCTAATATCCTACCGATAAATAATTTCAGAGCACAACAACCCTCCGTCCTTTAAAATTATAGTGCTTAAATTAAAGAAAAAAAGGTGGGTCTTGGTAACTTAAATACTCGGTGCTAAGTGACTTCAACTTCCACGACTCGGATCGGGAAATGGTAATTAGAATAGTATATGCAATTTCTTTAAAATTGGTGTATAGCATGTTTTTATTTGTATCATTGTTTATTTGCAGTCAGTTTACTTTAAGATTTTCTGTAATTTGTTTGGTTTGAAACCAGCTTGGATTAATTTTAATTTATTCTCTCTTCAATGTAATTTTTTTATCTTCAATATTCCAAGAGCATTTTTCTCTCTCTCTCTCTCTCATCTTTTTATCATTTCCACTTTTTTTTTTTTTTTTTGTCATAAGAATGAAAATAAATTTGTTACTAAACTCGTAAAGTTCAGAATTATTATTTGAAAATCTATGAAAGCCTTTAAAAATGAAATTTATAAACGTTTATGAAAGTCTTTCACAATTATGTAGAATTTATAAAAGTTCACAAGAGCTTACGAATTCTAGAAAGTGTGTCATTTAGGGTGTGTTTTATTCACCCAATTTCATGGAAATGGGTGGAAATTTTCCACCCAAAATGTAGTGTTTGATTCATAAGATTTTCCATGGAATTGGTTTCTAACTTTTATTGGAAGTTGTGCTATTCCTTGATTTGGTGGAATTCATATGGTGAGAATTGGAATTCTGCTACTATAGCGATTTTTTTTTTCGTTTTTTTTTTTTTTTTTTAGGCAATGGAAACCAATTCTAAGAATTATTGTAAAAAAATATTTCTCTTTTATTGATAATTTTCATGTAAAACAATGACCAACGAACACTAAAAAATAGATGATTTTCTTGAATTATTTATTTATTTATTTATTTATTTTGTTTTTTGGCAATGGAAAACAATGTCATCCCCAATACCTGTAAATTCTATCCTTTTAATTGACAATTTTTCATGTAAAACAAAGTCAAACGAATATCAAAAAACACTTTTATTTCAATATTTTCCACGTGGAAATTATACCAATCAAACACAATAATTTACAATTCTCAAAAAAACAATTCTAAGCAATTCAATTCCCTGAAATTCGTTTTCCACCCAATTCAATTTCACCTTTACAATTAAATCGACCCTTAAAGAAGTTCATAAAAGTATTTCAACGTTTAAAACAAGTATAACTCCTTCAAGTTTGAAGTGATCGTCGATCTTACAAAGATTTGGGGTCCCAGAACACTAGCCTATGGTCAAGGGAAATTGCATTTGTAGAATTTTGACACAGACCAAAGTAGATGATTGGTCATTTCGTACTAATATTAATGAATGCAAATTCTAATTACAGCGACGACGAAAATAAGAGCAGCGTAAACCCTGAAAATGGGTCCGGATAACTGTTGTACATTCACAATTATTACCTATCGCCGTAATTTATATAAAACCATTACCATGAAAAGATTTTTGCACGTGTAGATTAGAAATGACCCTACCGAGCTGAGCCACGTTCTCTGCTATCCCTTTCAATCCGTCCACTTTAATTGGATTTCCATTTATATTTTAACACGTTAAGACCTTAATCTTGACAACGGAATCTGTAGCAATGGATGATGGACTGTGGACATACATATATATACCCCATATGAAACTGAGATATTATAGTGAACTGCTATTTTGTAGGAAGTTCTTTCTTGGAATATTATTGGGACATCATCAATAAAATTACATTACAGTTTCCTTCTTGTCAATCAAGAAATGGTCAAGCCAACGCCACCTTCACCGCTGCAGCCAATGATTGAGAATAGGAATGAAGAATTGAAGTATAAGGGAGTAAGGAAGAGGAAGTGGGGGAAATATGTGTCGGAAATAAGGCTTCCAAACAGCCGGGAACGGATATGGCTAGGTTCGTATGACACGGCCGAGAAGGCAGCCAGAGCGTTCGACGCTGCCCAATTCTGCCTCCGGGGACACAATGCTGTGTTCAACTTCCCTCATGATCCGCCTAATATTAGTGGTGGTCAGTCTCTCAGTCCAGCTGAAATACAAGTTGAAGCAGCTCAATATGCAAACAGTAACAGCAACAGCAATAATCATCAGGCACCGACAGGTATTGAAAGTTTTGGACATGTTTTGTTTATTTAAATTTAAAATTTGAAGTATTTTATTAAGCGCATGTCATTTTTAACAAAGACTTTGTAGGTTATACCAAAAATTCTAAGACAGTAGCGTTTCTTTGTCAAACATGTTTTAAATAGGGTTTCCATATGTCAAAGCATATTACATAGCTTTTCACATTTTTCATCTTTGTATTCCTTCAATCTAATAGGCTAAACAAGTTGTACAATTTTCATGATGAATAGAAATAATGTTTGAACCAAAAACTTATATTTTCTCTCCAATCACCTTACACCATTTCATTATAAAGCTTACATTGTCGATTTCAAGAGAGTAATTTATTATTCTCTCTTCAGCAGAAACTCAGTCTGAAACAATAATGGAATTAGAGGGCACATCTTCGTTGAATTCAGATAGCGCTGTGGCTTCAATGGAGTCAATGGATTGGTCATTCCTGGACAACCTAGATTCAAATGCGGCTGAAAATATTTCAGATTTTAGATTATTTTCTGACAATTTTCAAGATAATACATACATGCATCTAAATTTAGTCGACGATGACAATGACAATGACGATGACCATGACAGAATTTCGGAGGGACTTTTTTCCCATAAGTCCTACCTCTGGAACTTCTAACCAGAGTAAAATGTAATTAGAGATCTGTCAACAGTAGATAATTTTTAAATCTTTTTTTTTTTTTTTTTACGCAGTTGTTTTTGTTTAGGCTTATACGGTATACCATCAGCATTAATATCTGGAATACATTTTTATCTAGTAAGTTACATTTTAGAATTTGTAACAAGTAAGATGTATAAGACGGTTGATTTATATAGAACTAAGTTGCACCTATACTGTTGTATGGATACGATGTGTTTCAAAATACGTCCCTTAGCATGTAGAT
>NW_019262848.1:68092-99938 GCF_002742605.1 Olea europaea var. sylvestris | reverse complement strand
AAAAAAAAAAAAAAAAAAAAAAAACTTTTAGTTGGGACGAGGATCTTTTCTAGATAATTATATGTTGTAGATATAAATAATTAATCATGTTAGCATTTAAAGCTGAATACCAACCAAGTGATTGATTTCCTCTTATTTGTATGAAGTTCTTGAATCTCCAACTTAACGATTAATTTTCAGTTTGTAAAATTTCTTAAATTTGCCTCCTACTCTTTACTTGCTATCTTAATTCATTACCTTCTCGGACATCAAATAATTAGCGTTGGACAAAATTGATCGTTTTACCCTTACTAATTATTTTCTCAGTTAGACTAACCTTTTCTTCAACAATCTCTTTGCAATGATATCGAAAAGATAATTTGACAATCACGAAATACTGAGCTCATTTATCTTTTGAACCGACAATAGATTCCTAAAGTGTCTAGTGCTCTACTAGTTCGCTTACTTTCATTTGCAAATGTACTAAGGTATTTATTTAGAAATCTCACTCATTGGCACATCAAAAACCATATGGTTCACGAATAGTAACCACTAATCCATAATAAATCAAGTTAAATCATAAAGCAATCAAAGTGGGCTTTTATTCTCTCTAGGACAGTCATGCATTAGAATTAGACTCATATACAAACTAGTCTTGTCCAGTGTAGTTTTGAATATACCAAGTTTCATTACTCTCGAGATCATCCTACCACAGAAAAAAATAAATAAATAAATAAATATCCGCATAGCCCAATCACAATTGATAGAGTAACAATTATTATAACCTTAACAGAACAAGTGTCAACGTCTTATTCTATAGTCATCGATATTAATTTCTCGATCCATATACAAAATAGTGTCTTTTCTATTGACCACTATATTTGGTATTTCATTCATCAAGCGAAGCCACTTTATACACATGATCAAAATATATTGCGACTCTTTTTCATAAAAAAATTAAATAAAACACTATATATTATTTATATAATAATATTCGAAATGTTATCTTATTAGAATCTTAATACTTTTATGCACATAATATCCAACGTATATATGAACATGTTTCCGTTTATATCTGTTTAAAATAATTATTATTGTTTAATAACATGAATTAAATATTTTGAATAAGTCTAGCTTGTTGAATTCTTCCATCTAAAGCATTAAATATTAGAAATTAATTAAAGAAACTCTTTTATTTATATTTTATGATTAACAACTAATCTGACCAAATTGATGCTTTCGTTAAAGTGCCTTTCTTGGGAATTTTTTACCATGATTAACAATAAGCCTGCTTTTGGTTCATTGATTCTAGTGTTCATAAATATGTTGGTCAAAAAATATTTTTGATCAAATCACTTTTTATTCACACATTTCGTAATTTTTATGATTACTATTTACTTCTCCACCGCTCATTTATCCTTATTCATAAACACTCGTGTTTGTAAACACCTTACTTAACATACATTAAGATTTTCACTTTCAAACCATATTAAACCGCTACATTAAGATAAGAAAATTTTAACTCAACACAAATAAGAAAAAAATACACAAACGTGTATAATTACTTCCAATTGAAGTAGATAATTTGTAATTTATTGGAGTACAAACAAGACCTAAATCAAGATTGAAAGAATAAAGCAAATTAATCAAATTCTTGTAAATAATACGGCTTGAATCACTACAGCTACAAATTTGTTATCTTGCCAGCCATATGCTCTATATTTTGTTCGCACCCAACAGCGAAATTTTATTGGACAATATAATAGTAGTTCTATTACCACATAGATTGACGATTACGAGCACTCTAAATGAATAACATTATAAATGTTCAAATTGACACAAGCTCCAAAGCTCTTGGTGATTTCCAAATTTTTACACACCTTTTTTTCTTTCTTAATCGTGTTAAATTATGTCATTTGAAGTATCAAATATGCCGTGGAGGTATAGCACTCAAATGCATTGAAATAAAAACAGTAGAAGAAAATTGATGTGCGTGGAAAGTGAAATATACTTTAGTGGTGGACACATAACTTACAGCAGCAATCCGTACAGTAACCTTTTAATAAAGCTCGTGCGTATTTTGCCATCGATTTATCTTTTCTAGAAAGTAAACAAAATATCAGGGGAAGTACATCAAAAAAATTATGTTTTATATATAAACGTTTGAGAAATTAATATATATATCAGGGGAAGTGCATCAAAAAATTATGTTTTATATATATATATATATAAAGAGAGAGAGAGAGAGAGAGAGAGAGAGAGAGAGAGACACACACACACACGTGTAAACAAAATGTAGACACATCGCAATTGCCACCTTCTTAAGGACAAGTTATGAATAATGCTATTCATAGTCAGCTGTTAGAATTAGAGTGTGGTCCGAATTCAATTTGACATGTTATTTGGAATTCTATTTGAAATCTATTTGGCAAATTCTAGTTGAAATTTTATTTGGAGACTCAATTTAGAATTGAAATTTGTGTAGGATTTGAAAAGGTCAAGATATGGATTAGAGAAAAATTTTCAGCTCCTTTCTGCTAGCTGACTCCTAGCCTACCTCTTGAGCAACGTCGTCGAAATTCTATGTAGAGAGCTGACACTTGCTGGGCGCCAACTTGGCACTCAAGGAGCGCCAACACCACCTGCTTGGCTCCCTCTTGCGCTCGAGCGGCAGCTCATGTGGTCCAAGCTTGTTTTTGCGTTTTGAGCATTTATTTCCATCTATAACTGTACGTTTAGGGTCTTGGGTGCTCTCCTTCTATATATTTAACTTTTCATTGAATTATAGATTAAGTTAGACAAAATTGTAAATTCAAATTTTTTGTATTTTTTTGGATAATTGGCACAAAACGTCTCTACATTTCATTTCTATTATGAAAAACATCCCTACCTTTTATTTTTTGACATTTTTGCTCTTATTTTCACCTTTCTTGGCGTTAGGGATGTCAAAAAAGCTCGATGGCTCGGGCGGCCCGTTGCTCGGCTCGTGGCTCGGACCAACCGAGCCAAAGCTCGATCCGAGCCCCAAAAAGGTACATGGCCCGAGCCCGGCCGGCCCGTTTAATTTAAAACAAAAAATAAAAAATAAAAAAAATAGGCTGCTGGCAGCTTTATTACTGCCTGTTGGCAGCAGATTTGCTGCCAGTTCGTCAGCAATCTAGCTGCCAACAGGCAGCTTTATAATTAAAGCTACCTGTTGGGCAGCAATTAGGAGGAAAAAAAATTAAAAAAAAAAAAAGACATCAAAACACGAGCCGGCTCGGCTCGGTAAGCTCGTTTACACCCCTACTTGGCGTTGAACGTCATTTTCATCAATTTTAGACAATTTTACCCTCCATTCAAATAAAACAAAAAGAAATGAAATGGTACAACAAATAACTAATTGCAACCACTGTCCTCAATTTTTAAAAATTTACAAATCAGTCACAAGTATATAAAAAAAAAAAATTCGATGTACCACGTGATCAAAGTAAGCCCCCGGTCTGGTAGACTAATTTCAGATAATGATGTGACTAATTTGGACAGCATGGAAGTGGTTTTGCCGGGGCTGTTTTACAGCCGCGATAATGCGGTTCATGGATTGGGAGGAATGTTGAACTGTTTGAAAACGGGTTTTGGATAGAGTCAAGATTCTCCATCTGCGGCACTGTCTGAACCTCCGATTTACTCCAGTTATCAATGGAATTGGGCGGCACACATGGGACGAATCTTACTGATTTTCACGAGCCGCCATATAACACAATTGAATCTCCGGTGCCTGAACTGGCTATTTTTGGTCAAATTCGCCCGAATTTTCACTTCCACCTGCTGATTTCTTGATTAATCACGAAAATTTTACTTCTATTGTCAATAATACTGCGGAACCATCCTTGCATATGAATTTTACAGAGCTGCCAACATCTGCATAACCTTACAATCAAACCTTTGGTGTCAAAATCGACTATTTTTGGAACATGTATAGATGCGTCTTGGTGAGCTTGAGCAACCTATGAGTTGTATGGAACATGGGCATCCATGGATTTGATCGAATTTGCAATAATACCATGCGTGAGAGGCAATTTTTAGGCAAAATTTGGCTCGATTTTGTTGGAATTTGCATGGGGATGTTAGGGTTGATGAGAAGATGGTTGTGGTGTTAAAATTTGGTGGCCTTGGTGCCGAAAATTGGGTTCCATGGTTGTTGGTACCTATGTTGAAAATTTTGTATATACTTACAATTGATTTGTAATTTTTTAAAAATTGGGGATTGTGGCTGCAATTAGTTATTTGTTGTTTTCTTTCTTTTCTTTTTATTTTATTTGAATGGAGGGTAAAATTGTCAAAAATTGGTGAAATGACGTTCAGCGCCAAGAAAGGTGGAAATAGGGACAAAAATGTTAAAAAATGAAAGGTATGGACGTTTTTCACAATAGATATGAAAGGTATGGACGTTTTGTGCCAATTACCCTTTTTCATATTTTAGTAAAATTTCCTTTACTCTACATATTATTTTGTCCTTGTGTTTTTGTGATCAATTACTGCATATTGTGCATATAATCTCGTATTTTCTTGAACAAATTTGTGTCATGGTAATCTGATATCATATTCGTTTTCAACAAACTAGGACCAAAATCAAAGACTTGAAAATTTTTGGGAAAACAAGGTTTTGATAAAGTTAAGAGGTCAGCTTGATATTTTTTTAGAACAACCATGAAGTATGATAATTTGCTTTTGGATCACAACATAAGATTTTGTTATAGCAATTAAAGATATGAGCAGTACTGGCTTAGATGTATTTAGATGACGCTCTGTTGGGTTTTAACAAGATACTCACAACTTGGATGCCTTATCTCAAATTCATCTTCATCCTTCAAATAATATTCTTCAAGGCATTTTGAATAGAGCAATTATGTATGATGAAGAGTCTAACTAGCAAATTACATATGAAGAAGCGCTTATATTCTCATCGTATGACAGAAGGTACATCACTTGAAGATTACCTAATTATTTTAAGGAAATCATCGTCGATTTGGAAATCTTGTGGGTTAAATATGATGAAGGGGATTTGAGTTTAATTTTGTTGTGTTTGTTGCCAGCTTCATTTATGTATTTTAGAGCTACAATCTTATATAGTCGTGATACTCTGACCATTGAACAAGTCTATGATACTCTATATTCGAAGGAGAAGATGAAGCATCTTCTTGGATCTGAGGTTCATGAAAATGGCCTTGTTATTGATGGTGATTATGCAAGGAGCAAATTAAGGTCTAACTTCAAATTTTGTAATTATTGCAAGAAGAATGGGCACTTGATAAATGATTGTTATAAGTTACAGAATAAAGAAAAATTAGCAGCAAATAAGCAATCAAAAACTTCATGGGAAGCCAGAATTGAATAAAATTGTCACATTGACGGAGAACCTTTACTTATTTCTAACTACGACTCCAATCTTGACGATGATTGAATTCTTGATACAGCTTGTACTTTTCATGTGTCACAATCAAAATTTATTTTCAACATATGAAATAGTTTTGAAAGGTGTTGTGGTAATGAAAAATAATACACCTTGTAGGATAGCTGGTATTTACACAACACACTTATCTAGGCCGTTAAATGAGATTAATTGTAATAAATTTTGATGACTTATGACTTAATTAGATGTTAATTTTGTTTATTAGGTAAAATCAAGGCAAATTCCCAGAAATTCAAATTTCGAGGACCAAAGTGTAAATATCTAATAGTTGATTCGGACCATAAAATGATTATTGAAGTGTAAAATTAAATACGATCTAATCATGCTTACATATAACTACAACCAACAATCAGATCAATGCGGAATAAAATACACAAGTCGGAAGCATACTTCCGGTCATTGATAAAGGCACTGTCACTCTCAATTTCTCACGATATTTTGGTACTTCTAAACTCTAAATACTCACAATTTGATGGTGTCTTTATGAAGAAGATAAATATAGAGCTTAGGGACCTAAACAAGATTTATAGCCGAGTTTCCATCAAACTCCAATGGCTAGGCCTTTACTGTCGCCAGAAAATCAGGACAAGAAATGGACATAAATTGCTACAGAGAAAAAGGAAGGCGAGATTGGTTCAACGCGAACCATCAATCTTGGAGTTTCCAAATTTGTTCTCGGAGGATTTGGGATTCTCTTAACTAGAAATTCCAACGTTCTTCCACTTGGTCCAAACGTTTAACCTAATCTTTTAATTTAATTGCATTCAATATATTCCTTAAGAAACAAATACATGAATCATGATGATAAGTTCTCTAATAATGGTTATTTTACACGTATTACAATATATCTAATTTCTGAAATTTTATTCTTTATGTGGCAACTTTTACTTAATGAATAAACCTTATGTTTATTCTTGGTTTTATACTAATATGAAAAAACATCACAATAAACAAAAATTTCATTAAGATAACATTTTTCATACAATGAAAAATTACGGAATGGAACAAAGTCCCATTAACACTACATAATCCTTAAATTTCAATGGTAGCAAGCCTTTAGTCAAAGGATCAGCTATCATCAAATCAGTGCTAATGTGCTCAATAACCACTTTCTTTTCCTTAATATGTTCCTTTATGGAAAAATACTTGATGTCGATGTACTTATTTCGACTTTCACTTTTGTTGTTCTTAGTCATAAAGACAACAAATGAATTGTCGCAATATATTCTCAACAGCCTAGAAATAGAATTCATGATTCTAAGCCCAGATATTAAACTCTTTAATAATACACTATGTGAAATAGAATCGAAACAAGAAATGAACTCAGCTTCCATAGTGAAAGTAGCAGTCAATGTCTGTTTAGCACTCTTCCAAGACAGCTCCATCGGCTATCATAAAGATATATCCTGATGTTGATTTGCGAGAATCAATATAGCCAGCTAAGTCTGAATCTGAGTAGTCAATTACTTCCAAATTGTACGTTCGTCTATACATAAGCTTGTAATATTTTGCTTTTTGAAGGTACCTTATTACTTTCTTTGCAGCTCTCCAATGGTCCATATCTAGATCACTCTGATATCGCCCCAACATTTTTATAACAAATGCAATGTCAAGTCTTGTGTAGATTTGAGCATACATTAGCATTTCAACAGCAGAAGTATATGTAATGTTCTTCATTTGTTCCCTTTCAAAATCATTTTTCGAGTATTGAATCAAATTGAATTTATCACCCTTAACAATGGGAGATGTACTTGGTGAACAATCTTTCATCCAAAATCTCTTTAAAACTTTATTAATATAGGTTTCTTGAGATAAACCTAAAATGCCTTTAAATGTCTCTATGAATCTTAATGCCAATAACATAAGATGTCTCTCCCATATCTTTCATGTCAAAAATTTTAGAGAGAATTTGTTTCACTTCATGTAGCAAATCCTTATCATTAGTTGCCAGTAGAATGTCATCCATATATAAAATAACAAAATAGATCTTACTCCCACTAACCTTCTGGTATATACTTTGGTCTATGATATTTTTTACAAATTCGAATGAAGAAATTACATCATAAAATCTGAAATACCATTGACGGGGGAGCTTGCAGACCAAATGCTCACCATCATTAGAGGAAAATCCTTCAGGTTTTTCATGTAAACCTTCTCCTCTAGATCTCCATTGAGAAATGCCATTTTCACATCCATTTGTTGCAATTCTAAGTCAAAAAAGGGCTACTAATGCCAAAATGATGTACAAGGAATCTTTCTTAGATATAGGAGTGAAAGTCTCCGTGTAATCAATTTCTTCTTTTGAGTGAATCCCTTAGCTAGTCTCGCCTTGTATCTCTCAACGTTGCCCAATGACTCTTTCTTTGTCTTAAAGACCCATTTGCATCCAATGGCTCTTACAACATCAAGCAACTCAACAAAACTCCATACTTCGTTACTCTTTATAGAATTCATCTCTTCGTTCATGGGATTGTACCATAATTCTTATTTTTTGTAACTCATGGCTTGTGAAAAAGGCTCAGGATCATTTATGGCTCCAATTTTGTAGTCAAATTCTTTTAGATATACAATATAATCACTAAGAATTGCTGATTTCTTTGTTCTAATAGATCTTCTTCGTGCCGTTCCATTATCTTTCTGAGAAGAACGTGGTTCAGCCGATTGCTCAAAAGTCCTTGGCGACTTTTGAATTATCTAATCTATTGGGATGTTATCAGTAGCTTGTAGAACTTCAACGGTTAGTTGTTCAACACCAATTTGTACTAAAGGAGTGCTATAAACAATAGCCAATCTATCATTTGAGGTGGAAGGTTGAGATCTGATCATTCATAAAAACTATGTTCCTGGTTTGATCGCTTCCACTAATCAAGTCATTCTCAAGAAATTTTACATTTCTTGATTCCACAATCCTAATGTTATCAGATGGACAATAAAATTTGTATCCTTTGGACCTTTCAGCATATCCAATGAAATATCCACTAATTATCCTTGGGTCCAGCTTCTTTCTTGTGGATTATAAATTCTTACGTCAGACGGGCATCTCCAAACATACATGTGTCACAGACTCGATTTCCAACCTTTCCATAACTCGAATGGTGTTTCTAGAACAGCCTTGGTCGGGACTCGGTTCAATATGTATGCTGCATCTTAAGTGCCTCAGTCCACAAGAATTTAGGAAGGTTGGAGCTGCTTTGCATACTCCATACCATGTCCAATAACGTTCGGTTTCTACTTTCCGCTACACCATTCTGGTCCGGTGAACTAGGCATGGTGTATTAGGAAACTATCGCATTCTCTTGGAGAAACTTTGCAAACAGACCATGTGCTTGTCCATCCTCTGTATATCAACCAAAATATTATCCATCTCTATCCAATTCCACAATCTTAATCTGCTTTCCACATTGTTTCTCTACTTCAACCTTAAAAATTTTAAAGGCATCTAATGCTTTGTTCTTGTTATAAAGGAAGTAGAGATACATGTATTGTGAATAGTCATCTGTAAAAGAGATTACGTATCTTTGACAATGTGAATCCATATCTGGACTACATATATCAGTATGTATGATCTCTAATATGTTTGAACTACTATTGGCACCTTTCTTTGACTTGTTGGTCTGCTTTCCCTAAATGCAGTACACATAAGTTTCAAAATCAGTAAAATCAATAGCATTAAGTATCCCATCATTTACTAATCTTTTAATCCGTTATATAGAGATATGTCCCTATCTCCGATGCCATAAGTTAGAAGAATCATCATTCACAACCCATCGGTTAATACCAGTGTGAATATACATAGCATTATAAGTGATGTTATTTGCAAATTGAGAGAGAAAAGATGATAAGACATTGTACCATTTCCAACGAGATCTGATTTACAAAATAAACTAAAAGTTGATTATGAAAAATAAAGAAATAATGCAAAAGTACAAGTTTTGAAACTAAAATCAAATTTCTAGAGAAACTTAAAATATAAAACTTACTTTCCAAATTTAAAATAAAACCACTACTTAAAGTTAAACTACACATTTGAATAGACTCCACATGTGAACGCATATTGTTTCCTGAATAGATACCTTGCTCACTTGCTACTGGCCTCCTTAGGTTTCGTATACCTACAAGGTATTCGAAATATTGATTGTAGAACCAGAATCAATCCACCATGTGTTGTACATAACATTAACCATATTAGATTCATAACAATCGAATGAGATTGGATTGCCTTTCTTCTCAAGCTATTTCTGAAATTTGGCACATTCTTTCTTTACTTGTCCTTTCTTCTTACAAAAGAAACATAAGGATTCCTTCTTAATGTTAGCTTGGGGAGGTATTTTACCTTTTCCCGTCTTATTGGCTTGGGCTTTATCTTTTCCCCGCGTTCCTGGCATTGTACTTTCTCCCTATTCCAATACGAGCCTCCCTTCTTCTTGAACACACATGGTCATGAGTTCATTAATTGACCATTTGTCTTTATGTGTGTTGTAAGAGATCTTGAAAGGCCCGTTTTGAGATGGGAGAGAATTCAGGATATAATGGACCAGGAAGGATTCCGACATCTTAACCTCGAGGTTCTTTAATTGAACAGCAATATCCATCATCTGCATGATGTGGTCGCGCACTCCTCTCACAATGGTGAGCCTCTTGGAAGAGAGCTTCATAATTAGAATACTTGATAGTGTCTTATCTGAAGTGATGAATAGGGATGACAATTTGAACCGTTAAAATCGAAAATCATGGTTAATCGAACTAAATGGGGCGAAAAAATCGAACCGATGGTGCATTGGGGGCAGATATGGTATTTGACTTTAAAGAACCGATTCGTGGTGGTGCGGGTATAGTATTTATGCCGTCGAACCAAAACCGAACCGATTACCCGCTTAAAAAAATCACGCTTTTACTAGGGATGACAAGGTTTAGTGAGGAGCAAGTTGACGAAGATGTACTTTTTTTATTTAAATCTTAGTTAAAACCATTCTGGATTAGGTAGTATTGTTGTATTCTCTACTTACATTTCTTATTTACTATATAGGAATCGATTTTGAGTGCTGACCTATACTAGTAAGAGTTATGGGGAAGAATAAAGATTGAATATGAGTTAATGTTGAAACTTTTGAATTATTGAGTATGAATCAAGTAACTACAATACACAAGAATCAAGAATGAAGGAAAAATTTAGTATTGCTATATTCATAATATCGTTTGTTAAATTTATATTTTGCAATTGGATTTTGGGATAATGTTTACATTTTCGTTTGGAATATTGTGTTTTTGTTTTGATTAACTCTCTTTTCATAAATTGTTTTATATTAATTTGACGGATGGACCTATAAAAAATAATTTATTTGCGTGGTTATTAACCGAATCAAATCAAGTCGAACCGAACCGATTTACGTGGTTTTGGTGCGGTTATGGTATGACAAAAAATTTTGTGGTTCAATAATGATTTTGGCCGAACTGAACCAAAATCGAATCGTTGCCATCCCTAGTGATGAATTGATCATCTATGGCCTTTAGCAAATCACGGACTTTCTCATGCTGATCAACCGAACCATGTATACTAGTTAAGATATTTGTCTTTATGAATATCACACTGAGGCAATCGGATCTCTCCCATCATTTATAAAGAGCAACTTCATTTGGAGTGCTAGTCGTAGTAATTGCAGATCGTTCGTCTTTCCTAATTGTATAGTCAATATCCGTTTACCCTAGATTGAGTAAAATTCTCTCCTTCTATACTTTATAATTATCACCCTTAAGTTCGGGAATATCACAATGGATATCAGAAAAATTTGCAAGTTGACTAGCTGCATAAATTTAAAATTATATGCTGATGTTAAAATTGAGACTTAATTAAATGTCATGCTTTACTAATAAAAATCATGTATAAATTCGAATCTATTAACATAAAAATTGTCTGTAGGCTAAATTTTTAATTCAAGTAGATTCTTTATATTAATTGATAGAATTGTCAAATTATGTACTTAATTCATAATTAGTGAGTATATTATTATCATAATTTGATATTTTATCCTAAACTCTATGATAAAACTATCAAATTATATCATAATCCATAATTCCTGTGGGTATATTATGAAAAAGGGTAACTTGATCTTATCCTAATTAATTATATAAATACAATAAAAAATCCTGTGGGACAAAATTCATTATATTAAGTATAATTAATTACAATTTAATGTCTAAAATTCTTTATGTGATCTTAAACAAGCACAATGTATAATTTTACTTAATTAAGGATGTTGTGGCTACTCCCAGGGAGGGTGCTATTCACTGTCCAGTGCAGGCAAATGACTTCAATTTCTATCTTGTTTTTATTTTTTATTTTTTGTTTTTAAGTATTAGGTTTTTTATTTATTTATTATCCAGCTCATACACTAATTTATCCCAACTTCAAGTACATGGTGACATTTTCTGACTCTTTCCCTCAGCAAGAAATTAAAAATTTTCTTTTAATCCGCCCTCGTTTTGAAATTTTTTCAAAGTTCATTTCTTTCCTAAAACTCACATTTTCTTGGACCTTCAAATTTGCAATAAAAACTTTCTTAATCATGTGATTTTTCTGTTTAATATTAGTGATTATGGCTATGCGAATGTTGAATATTGGTAATATTTGTGATGGATTCTTGAAATCTTGATTTTTGTCAATTAGTTAAACAATTATTGATGATTTTTTGGTGTTCTATCAATTTGTAAAAATTAGTAGTTATTTTCTTATCAATTCATATTTAATTGTCACTCGTGGTTTATTTTAGTGTGAAATGCCAATGGAGACATTCTTTAAAAGAAAATATTTCGTAGAAAATGTTGATGAGAAGATATCGAATAAAATTAATTTTGATATTGCACAACTTTCTACAAATCCTAGAATTAGGAAGAAGATGATCATCTTCTTAGTATCGTCACCATGTCATTTTTAACATTGTCGTAATATCATTAAATTCATAACCGAAAAGTTCGACTTTAACTAAACTTTGTTCGCATTGGACAAAATTCCTAGCTCTGCCCATGGCTACACCGTAATTAATTAAAACTATATAGATCACTAGACATTAAAATTTTCTGGTATAAACTTAAGATAAGAATAATTTTTTATTGCATAAATTAACTGTAATACAATATGTTATTTTATGCCTCAAATATCCTCTTAAATTAAGTACCACGATGAATATTACATAAATACATTAGTGGGCATTATGTAACTAATATGTCCATTGACAATAATCGGCCCAGAAACAAATTATAGGTTATGCCCCAACTATTAAATTCTGGAAATTCGGCTAATATCCTTTTTTTTTTTAAATGACCCAACAACTATGTCCCAGCGAACAATCAGAAAATATAGATATGTTCCAAATAAGTAAAATACTTATGATTTCAAATGGGCCCCATAATTCACGGTCCAGTGAAGAGTCCATCGTTCTCAATTGGTTTCTGTATAGGGAAAATTACCTAGAAACCTAGGTTTAAAAATCAGTTTTCGTGAACAGGGGCATTAAGTTTTAATTTTCAAGTATCAGGTGATAATTATATTTTAATAATTACAATTAAATGATTAACAAAAATTAATTAAACCAATAAATATTTAAAACCGTTCAATATCTCCAAACCATATTCATTTTTAACATCCCTTTTCTCTCTCTACCCTATCCCTTCTCTCTTTATATCTTCTCTTCTCTTCTCTCCGTCATAAACCAGCACCATAAACGACATAGCCATCATCGTCGACGCATACGGCATCGCCACCGCAGTGACGGCGCTCTGAATCGACTACCCACCGGTGCAACGCTCGTCACCGTTAGCCTCGATTCAATGGTTCTATGAGCGATTTGCAGCTCGATTCAACTGTACTGTTAGCGATTTACAGCGACGTTTCGCTCAGATCGTCGCTGTAGATTGTATGAGGCGCCACCTATACGACGGCGGAATGTTGGACGTGATGAACCCTAGGTATTTTCTGGGTTCTCTGAAGATCTGGGCCAAAATGCAGGTGTCGATGCTGGGAGTTGGTGTTTGTGAAAGGAGTGGCGGCCTCCATTGTAGCGACAGTGAGGTTGGAACTCTCATTGCTCGACGGTGGTTTATTGGGGTTGTTGGAGTTTGTTGGTGGTTTTCTAATACGGTTTTTTGTTGGTTGTTTCTGTTGATTTGTCTGATCCGATTGCTGTGGGTGGGTTGTTTGTGGGTGAGTTTTTTATCCGATTTGTTGCTTAGCCGGAATTTTGGGGTGGTTATTGGTTTTTTTTCATGGTGAGGTGGTGTGGTAGTGGTGATGGTTATGCTGGAGACGTTGGTACAGGTGGTAGTGGTGGTGGTCGTTATGGTGAATGTCGGTGGAGTGAGTTTTGGATTTTGGGTGATTGACTGATTGTGCACAATAATTTTGGTGACAATTAGTCACACAAAAAACAAAGTTGGTCACAATTAATCACAGGTTTGCGATGTGTGTAGATTTGTTTGTGGTGACCCTATGCGATCAAATATGTATTTGTTGTGACTGTTTGTGACCAATTTTGTGTTGATTGTGATCAGTTGTGACTTGAGATTGATCTTGTCACAGAAAGTCACACTGAATACAAATTTAGTCACAGTTAGTCACACCAAAGACAAAGTTGGTCACATACAATCACAATTAACACAAATCTAGTCAGAGAGAGTCACACTAAAGACAAATTTGATCATGAACATATAAGGTCACAATACGTTACGGGTCACAATTTGCTGAGGTCACAGGTCACATACAATCACAATTAACACAAATCTAGTCACAGAGAGTCACACTAAAGACAAATTTGATCATGAACACATAAGGTCACAATAAGTTACGGGTCACAATTCGCTGAGGTCACAGTACATTGATCACATGTTTGAGTTCACATGCCACGATCCTTCATATAAGTCACAAATTAGTATAAACGGGTCACATATCAATATGAACAAGTTACATGTCATTTTCGTAGAAGTCATGAATCAAAATTATAAGTTACATTTTATGTGATTAGGTCACAGATTTAATAAAAATGGTCACAGGTCACACATATACTGAAACTGGTCACATGTCATTTAAAAAAAAAAAGGTACTGCTTTAGTTATCGGAACAGTTGTCGAAAAATTTGTTGGGTCGTCGGAACTTGTTAGCAGAATGGTTGTCGGAGCTAGAGCTGTCGTCGGAGGGGGGGTGTGGTAGTCGGAGTGTCGTCGGAGAAGTCGCCGAAATTGTGGCCGGAGTCGGAGAAGTTGCCGGAAGTGTCGTCGAAGAGGTAGCCGGAGGTAGGGTGGGGAGAGAGAATGTTTTGAATTTAAAATTTGGTGTGATGGCTGGGGCGGGGTGGGATAATTAGATTAATTATGCTATATTAATAATTAAATATTTAATAAATTTAATTATCACCTGAATTATGAAATAATTTAACAAGATTGTGAGGTTTGAAATGTGATTCTTAAACTGTGGCAGTTGTGTTGTTTTCCCTTCTGTATATGTAACATGTAAAGGACTGGAAAACGGAGATCGTCTTCAATCTCTGGATGGGTTAAAATCGACCCGGTCACAACCAACCTCAAATTCGTCCTTCCTTCCATCAAAACTCAAGTTTAATACCATATAGAATCTAGAAAATCGATTTTATAGAGAAGTTTGAATTTATTTTCAAAAAATAAATTCTACCAGAGAAGACAGATTATGCAGATTGATGTAGAACGCCAAGGCAGAGGTAATATAATGGCTCTGATACCAAATGTAAAATTAAATACGATCTAATCATGCTTACATATAAATTCAACCAGCAATCAGATCAATTTGGAATAAAATACACGAGTCCGAAACATACCTCCAACCATTGATGAAGGCTCTGTCACCCTTAATTTCTTACGGTATTTTGGTGCCCCAAAACTCTGAATACCCACAGTTTGATGGTGTATTTCTGAAGGAGATGAGCACAGAGTTTAGGGACCAAAATCGGATTTATAACCGAGTTTCCATCAAACTCTCAATGGATAGGCCTTTACTATTGCTAAAAAATCAGGACAAGAAATAGACATAATTGCTAGAAAATCAAGACAAGAAATGGACATAAATCACTGCGGAGAAAAAAGAGGGCTAGATTGATTCAATGCAGACCATCAATCTTGGAGTTTCCAAATCTGTTCCCAACGAATTTGGAATTCTCTTAACTAGAAATTTCAACATGAAGATCACATATGATCAATTGGATGCAATTAAAGGTCAAATGAGTGAAATATAGCCAAAGTGTTCGCATAAACCAATTTTCAGCTGAAAAAGTCATACTCTGATTTTTATTTTTATTTTTTTTGCCTCAAATTAAGACCTATTTTTCGGATAGCAAACATTTGAATAAGAGATATTTTAAATATAGAAGAATTGTAGCCCATAGATTTATCGTTTTAATGCATTTTGAATCATCTTAATCAAATATCAAAAAAGAAAATTATGATCAAAACACTCAAGGATGTCGCGATTCAAATCGCCGCATGCGTGCGCAAGTGGTACATTGCTTTCACCAACCCGAGATCCATTCGGTTTAATGGTGTGCACACGAGAGTTATGCCTGCACACGTGCACATCTATTTTCATAGATGAATTAAAAATTTCGTTTCGTGATTCGAACTCTTTTTGAACCCAAGTTGGAATCAATTTTGATATAATTTTTGGCTCTTATAAATACTAAACAAAGGAAAAACAAGGGAGAACTCTCTCTTGCTTCTTTATATACAATAATATTATCAAATTTATCAAGAACAATAGGTCAATTCATTATTTTTGGTAGGGAAGATCGAGCCCTAACAAGAATTGAAAGTCAATTACATCAAGAAATTGAATAATTCAAATTTGGACTTGAAGGTTGTAATAGAGGACAAATCTAGAAACCCTAAACGTATAAGTGCAAAGCATTAATTGTCCCCTTATCTTTTTTTTTTCTTTTTTTAAATAAATAAATCAATAAATGCAGAAAATAGGTAAAATTATTTAACACCAATGAACTTCATTGACATCATAACTTGCAAAATAATAAAATCTTAAACAATTTTGTGATGTAAAATACATGATCCGAAAATGATTATTAATAGAAATGAAATTTATCAAAAGTCCAAATGATTAATTTAAAATATAAGCTAGAACATTTAATATGGGACAGTACTAAGCCAATCTCGCCTCAAGTAGTCTTGTCGCATCACCTAGCTCTCATCATTTGGAAAATGAGAATGAACAACGTGGAATAAGCTAGCTCTTAGTAAGCAAATCTCATACATATGATACATGCGTATAATATGCACGTGATTTACTTTCAAATAATATAAAAAGAAACATTTCTCGACATATATCTTATTTCTCTTTCACTTCTTTAAAAACCTTAACATTGAGGTTGTGAGCTCATTTGATGTGTTGTCTAGCCAATCAGAATGCAGTGGGCCATATTAGTTGGAACTCGATCGAATCTACCAGTAGTACTGCAAAATGAACATTGGTCGGATGCATCCGTCCCCCAGGCCCCCATTTTCCACTCACACTTTCATGGCATTGACATACACCTCGTCATGAAAACATTATTCGGAGTACATATCCTTTAAAAAAAAAAAAGGTCATCCATTCTCATCTCGACATTTAATATTAAAAAAAAACTCTTTTTTCATGAAATTTTATGCATGTCTTATGGATGATTGGTATGATGAATGATCATTAAAAGCATTTAGTAATGATCGCATATTAATTTCACATAATACCAATTGAGATAACATATAAATACATATAACAAAGTAATATATCTATGAAGAAAATTGGACATTTACTTACCTTGAGTCCTAGCAATTTACTTTTCGAATGGCAAGTAGAGGTGTCCCTAGTAACTCACGAAGTCTACGTGCCAAAATCCTAATTCATATCAATTATTTAGGAACTTCGTCGAAATCCAGTTTTTAAAGCTTAAGCCATAATATTGTTCTATTAACTTATTTTATTTATTTTTATTATATTATTATAAAAATGTATACACAAATTGGCACGGGTTTAGATTTAGATGTAAACACAACCCACATTTACATATGCATACATACAAATACATAATATATGTGCACCCACTCATATAATCACACACAATACTCATATATACACACATACTACCCTCTAAATACGTGCCCCTAAAACACACACCATCTATATATATATGCGTGTGTGTGTGTGTTTGATATGCTGGCATGAGTTCACACACACATGTCAAGAGTGCAATTAACAGGTAAAGGTTGATTTCATTCATGCACTATTAAAAGTTTTGATCTGATGTCTAATACTAATGTCCAATCCTGAGACACGACAAGTTATTAAGCCTTGTTTGTTGAGAGTCAAATCACTATTTTGCTTCAAAACAAACAATAGTTCAAGTTTGAAGGATTTTATAAGTGCATTTTTATGCACTTATATAACTCACAAACATGACTAAATTATGAGTAAAGTGCTCGAATTGTGGCTTAAATTCATTTAATTCTTGGATTGTAAGGCATATTGATGGACATGGTGGAATTCACGAGAAAAAGAAGCAAAAAAGACCAAAACGAAGCAAAGTGAAAGTTTAGGGACCCAAGTGCAAATATTTAAAAGATAACGTGAAAGGAGCAATCGAAGATTTGATAACGCCAAGTACCAATTTGAGGTCAATATTAGTTTATGGAAATGGAAGAAGGAAGAAATGAGGCCAAATTGGAAAAAAGAAAAGTTAAAGGACTAAAATGAATACCTTCCAAAGAAGCTTCTATGCGACCGCATTCACTACACCTAGACTCGTCAGAATTAGGGCAAAACGCATTGGAGGAGGACAAAAACATATTGGAGATGAATTTGAGGGAGATTAACGAAGAATTTCACGAAGATTATCAATATTTCACGCATATCTATAATCTGGTGATGTTTTATCTTCAAGAATTTATATATTCCTTTAGTTTCTCCATGTTAGGCTAAGTTTTCTTGTACTAGGAAATCGATGAACTATGTAATATGATCTTTAGATTTTAATTTTTTCAATTTGACAATTAAACGCATATTTGATTGTTTGAATGATTTATATACATTAATTTTGTCCATGATTGAGTATACACAATTATGTGATGTGTAGTAATTTATTTCTTACATTCGAGAGAAGGAAAATAGATTTGATAAGGTATAAATCATCATAGGGTCCGATAAAGGATAGAAATATACGTCTATGCTTTGTGTGAATCGTTAATTGTTCATAAAACTACGTGCATTCTTATGTATATGCATCCGTCATAGAGATATAGACTGGTGGTATATAAGAATAGGTTCAATATTTCTCAAGAGAGTATGTTGGATAGACTTAGAGGCATTGATTCGTGAATAATCAATTTGTGTTGTCAAATTGTGAAATTAGGGTTTCAAGTGATTATTACATAGGAATTCGTGATCCTAGTGCTTTCTAATTTCATTGAATACAATCAATTTTGCGTTCCAATTATCACATTGCAATTAATTTCATCTGACACATTTTTTTTGCATATTCAATTCAATTCATAATCCATTTAGCGAAATTAGAGTTTTCATAAATTAGGGTTTCTACTAAATTAGGATTATTATTTTTTTAGGTTAAATAAGATAGATCTTGCCACACTCTGCTATGACCAGATACACAATTTGGGTACTTTGGGAGATAGGCACAGTTCCTTAATTTTTCCCAACCTCATCGGTGAAATTTGCAGGGCAGCAGGTGTCATTATCCACCAAGGGAAGCGCCTGCTATACCTAGTCCCCCTATAAAGCACACCACACTAGAGGCTCAAGACAAAGCTAGGATAAGGCACAGAGAGAAGGTAGAAAACCAGCGCCACAAATAGCAGTATACTGCAAAGGGCCAAGGGCCTAATGATGTTGAGATGTCCCAGACACCACCACCACCGACGAGAGTTGATACATAGTTATTGCATCAGACGTTTGCAACTCTCACAAGGACTAGTCGCGACATACAGGGCATTCAGCAGGCTTTAGGAGCTTTGACGACTAACATGCGACAGCCCGACATGACATCAGTACCACCCAAACCATGGCACAAGCTGCTTATCAGGAAGCCCAATCAACTAGGAGGGAGATGGAGAGAACGAGCGGCTGAGTGTGTATGTGAGCAGAGTGGATGGCATACAGATAAGAGTAAATGACACTTGAGAAAGAATACGTAGCATGGAGGAAGAAGATAGAGCACAGAATAGCATGATTAGAGCTGTGCAGGCAAAGCAAGTCTAGCAGTCGGACCTATTAAGGCAGATCTTGGCCCATTTCTCACATCCACCAGACGAGGACACTGTGAGACCCAATTTTCAGTCACCACCACCACAGTGATCGAGGGAGTCTTGTTTAACTCATTTTGTTATTTTTAATTTGCACTTGTCCTTCAAATTATGCTTTTAAAAAAAACTTTTACTTTTCACATTGAGGCAATGTACTGTATAAGTCGGGGTGGTGGCATATTTTGAATGGTGGTATATTTTGAATAGTAACTCATTTTGGATACTAAACCATCTGTATGTAATCTTTTTTGAATCTATCACATTCCATCAATAATTTTGTTTATTGTTTGCATATTGTGTGTTTGATGAGTGATTATAAGACTATTTAATATGCTGTGTTAAGATCATTGTATACTTGTGTGGGCTTGATAACCCTGCCAGCTATGATGTGATCATTGGACTAGTATTATGACATGGTGCTGAATGTATTAACTGATATTTGTTGGTGTAATACATGATATTCTTTATGCACGCCACTCATGGTTTACATATTGAGTTAGTGACTGAGGTTTGTAACACAAGGCGCATAAAAAAAATTGATAACCCTCTACCGAATGAAATAGTAAACCACCTTAAGATAGTTTGGAGATGATTTAACAATCATAGGAGAACATTGAGATGATTGAGGTCTCTGTGCATGAATTTTTTTGTGTGGATTGCTTAGACAAATGAGATGAAGGCTATGTGAAAATCTTAAATTGGGTGCTGATTTTAGAGACCAAATGCCTGGGAAAATTATAAAGGGCATTACTTAGGTTACAAGAATAGGAAACATTTTTCCATGCCTTTATGACTCGAGCAAGTAAGCTTGTAAGGATACTTTGAAATCTGGTGCTCTAAAGCCAACTGGTTTGGAAATCACTAACCCAAAACTCATTACAGGAGTCATATAGAAAGCAAGATGGGATGAAATTAATAAAAAGTCATCTGATCGCGCTTTTATAACTCGAGTGAATAAGCCTATAGGGGTGTAAAACCTGGTGCCTTAAGGTCAACTGTTCTGGGAGTCATCGATCTAAAACTTTTTACAGGGGTTACATAGAAAGCAAATGAGTGGATGACAGAAAAAATGAGAAATTTGAAGGACACGATAGTATAGATAAAAGCCCTTGGATATTCGGCTGATAAAATTACACCTTCGAGGCGAGCCAAGTAACTGAGTTTAATCTTAAGTGTTGAAGCAATCAAATCTAAGAGAGCCTTCATTTGTTAACATGTGAACCTGTGATAGTAAGATATATCCAAACTAAGAGAGGGTAAAAATTATAGTTATTAGAACAGTGATTTCAAAACACAACCCCGGGATAATTGAGCGAAAATAATAAGTTTGGGGGTTGTGTATCTCTCGAGCGAGGTGAGAATATGATTAATCACTCTGAGCCGGGATTAACTCCATTTTAAGCTTGATGTGTTGGCATGAGTTCACACACACGTGTCAACGGTGCACTTAACAGGTAAATGTTGATTTCATTCATGCACTATTGAAAGTTTTGATTTGGTGTCTAATACTAATGTCCAATCCTGAGACACGGCAAATTATTAAGCCATGTTTGTCGAGAGTTAAGTCACTATTTTATTTGAGAACAAACAATAGTTCAAATTTGGGAATTTGATAAGTGCATTTTTATGCACTTGTATAACTCACAAACATAACTAAATTATAAGCAAAGTGTTTGAATTATGGCTTCAATTCGTTTAATTCTTGGATTTTAGGGCATATTGACTGACATGGTGGAATTCACGAGGAAAAAAAGCAAAAAGGATCAAAATGAAGCAAAGTGAAAGTTTAGGGACCCAAGTGCAAATATCCAAAAGATAACCCCAAAAGGAACAATCGAAGATTTGATCATGCCAAGTACCAATTGGAGGTCAATATTAGTTGATGGAAATGGAAGAAGGAAGAAACGAGGCCAAATTGAAAGAAAGGAAAGTTAAAGGACTAAAATGAATACCTTCCAAAGAAGCTTCCATGCGACCGTGTCAAATTCAAAAGCATGCATAAAATACTGTGCTCCAACTCTGCTTTTGCATAAGAATATGACGTGCACGTTGAATATTCAACTCTTATGTCTATTTGGCTCTTAAATATACAAAGTTGTTCTACAACAATGTGATGTGCACGTTGAAATACTCAATCCTTGTGTCATTTAGCTCTTAAATACACAATTTTTTTTTTTTTTTGAAAAGACAATACAGTATTTTTTTTTTTTTTAATTGTTCTTGTGAATTATTTTTTTATAAACTAATTTGAAACGGAGTGTCGAGAGAAAGAGATAAGTTAATATACCCAATAACCACGTAAATTTGATGTGTGTTTAACATTTGACCATGTTATGTTTAGGGAAATTTCATTAAAATTGAATGGTTAGCCCTTGTTTGAGCTTCATTTTTATTAAAATATATTTTTCTCTTTCATCTTTTTAATCATACATTTTTCAATAAAATAATATAATATGTAAATCGAAAATTTTTCTTTATATTTCAACCATACGTTCTCCAAATATATATTATTCCAAAATACATTTTTATCCAAAAATCGAGCTCAAATAAGGGCTTAGTGATTGTAGTATCTTTTATAAACTTTTTTAACACATCTTTTTCAATGTGCTTTGGTACTCTTTGGAGACAGAGAAAGAACAATTTTCATAGTATCTTTAAAGACATCATAGTTCTTTATTTTTTTTGGCTGGTGTTAAAATTTTGGTGAAGTCAATTCAAGAAATAGTATGAGTGGTTGAATCAAATAGTTAATTTAAATACTAAGATAAATTGAATATTACACAATCCAAAACTGAGAGTAAGTATTGTGAGTTAACTTGAAATTATTTCACAGTTACTATTTTCCAATGATATAATACGAGTTTACATGTTCAAAATAATTTCTTGATAATTTTCCACAGTGACTCAATCTAATAATGATGGAGTCGAAGATAATTTCTTTAATTATGTCATTTAATCTTCATTAGAGTTAAATTTATAAATTTTAGGTGTTTATCTATTTAATTAAGCCATTCGATTTAAGTATGGGTCAAATTTATCATTTATTATGTATGCAATTTTAATTAGGGAGGGACTCGGTTTTGATGGTCGCTTTGGCTCCGGTAAGTTTTAGCCTTTTTAGTTAAACATATAATATATTATAAAAAATTTCTCCATGAACGAATCAATGATTTATTATCATATATTTTTGGGTTAATTTCACAAGCGGTCACTGAACTATAGAGAAAATTACAAAACGGTCACTAAAGTTTAAAACTTTCAATAACGGTCACTTAAGTTTTGGGGCGCTTTAAAAAATGGTCACTGAAGTTTAGAAACTTGCAAAAACGGTCATTGAAACTTAAAAACTTTCAGAAATGGCCACTGAAGTTTAAAAACTTTCAGAAACGCTCACTGAAGTTTTTTTTCCAGTTTTTTAGGCTACTTTTGCGACAACTTTTCTATCATTTTCGACCACCGATACCACCAAATTTTGATAATTTTGAAAAGCCCCACAATGCCCTCTTCCATTACTACCCAAAATTTCCCCGTAAATCCAAAGGAATTCGACCGGAAAATCGCAGCAAAAATCTGAAAATCTGGCAAAATCTTTAGATTTTTGGCGATTTTTGCGGCGATTTTCCTGTGAATTCCGACCACCAAGCCTGCTAATTTTGGGTGGTAATTGAAGAGGAGATTGTAGACTTTCTAACGGTATCAAAATTCGGCAAAATTGATGGTCGGAAGTTGTTGGAAAGTTGCCGCAAAAGTCGCCCAAAAAACTGAAAAATTTGCCCAGATTTTCGCCTTTCCGGATAGCCAACTTCGTGAGTTTATTCCGACCGAATCCTTTGGAGTTTGGAGGATATTTTTCATGGTAATTGAAGAGGACATTGTAGGCTTTTCAACGGTATCAAAATTTGATGGCATTGGTGGCCGGAAGTTGCCTCAAAGTAGCCCATAAAATCTGAAAAATCTGCCTAGATTTTCGCCTTTTCGAGTAGCTAATTTTGTGGGTTTATTCCGGCCGAATCCTTTGGAGTTTGGGGGAGATTTTTGATGATAATTGAAGAGGACATTGTAAACTTTCCAACGGTATCAAAATCCAGTGGCATTGGTGGTTGGAAGTTGTCGGAAAATTGCCTCAAAAGTAGCTTAAAAAATCAGTGACCATTTCTGAAAGTTTTTAAATTTCAGTGACCATTTTTGAAAGTGCATGGAAACTTAAGTGATCGTTACTAAAAGTTTTAAATTTCAGTGACCGTTTTGTAATTTTTGCCCAAGTTCAACGACCATTTGTGAAATTAACCCTATATTTTTCAATTTTCGATCGATAATAGAGCCAACATTATGCTCTTCACCAATCCTTCAAGACCACCACCGATGGCTTGTGAAGCTTTTGCAAAAGAGATATTTCATTGATTCAAGAGTTGGCTCCTTGAATCTCAAATGGATTAGAAAAAATATTCCTACTTATCAAGTTGATATGGTGCAGTATTTCTTTTTCGATTGGCATAATGTTATTAGCTAGGGGCTTTTTCATGGAAATATGTTGTTTGTGGGTCAAAAGAGGTTGACGTGTGTGGCTTGGGGAGTTCTCTTTGTAGACCTATCAAGTATCTAGTTGTTTGCTATTATTACGAACCATGGATGAAGGCATGACAAAAAGAAGAGAGGCGAATCTTCTCCAACTCGAGGAGAATAATGAAGTCCAAGATATTTATTTAATTATGTCCTTTGAATTTCATTAGAGTTAAATTTATGATTTGTTATGTGTTCATTTGTTAATTATGTCATTTTATTTTAGCAGGGTCAAATTTATCTTTTGTTGTAGGGATTATGAATGCATTATAAATTGTCCCTTGACTATGTTGTACGGGAAGCAACGGCTTCGTCACATTTTGGGGCTTTACTTTTATTTCTGTAAGGGGCGAAAGCTTAACGAAAGTAGAAGGTTCACAAGTTGTGAGTTTTCCGCAGAGAAGAAGTAATGATAGTATTTAGAGAATAAGTATCGATTAATTCAAAAAATAACATAAGGTTAACATTTTATCTAGTTTTGATTCAAAATGGTTTCGCGTGCAAATCAATAATTTATGATTACTTATTTTTTGTCTCTTAGTGTTTGCACTACATCAAATAATCACTTTCATTTTGAAATTAAAAAGATCTTATATAAATTAAATTGTGTAAATTTTATTTTGTTTCGAATTGCAAATAGGTAATACTGAGAACATGCGTGTTATTTATTTATTTATTTTGAGGTCTGAAATTTTCGAAAGCTCAATTTAAAGGTCAATAGTTTCTCAAACAACCATATTCATCATTGGCATTTTATTATTATTTTTTTAATCTAGACATGCATTTGTATCAAGAATGCACTCAATTTTTTATTATTATTATTATTTTTTTTTTTCCATAATTTGTCTTGTTTTCGTTGACATGAAGAGTGCTTAAGGAATTAAAAAAAATTATTTATCTAAATTAGGATATATACCTCAATCTTCCCATGTGAAAACCAGATGCCCCAAGACCAAGGATCGGGCTGTGGACCGATGGACCCATACATGTGATTGCAACCCTCTTGGCTCCTGTTTGGCTCTCTGATTACTAAAAACTAGAAATGATAATTAAGGAACAATTGTTTGGAAGACAAAACAAAAAGGGCAGATGGTAATAAGAAATTTTGGTACCACTTGGAACGGAGAAATTTGTTTAAGTACCATATTTCTTAAAACAAATATCATGTTGTCATCTTAACCACCAGATTCCTCCTATCCTTCCACCATTTTTCTTTGTTCGGGAATTCTAGAGACCTTTAAATAACTTCTCGAAAATTCTATTCTCCATATTGATCTTCGAGTCTATGCAATTCACGACCAGATAGATGAGGTGACACAAGGGACTAGAGGAAAGAAAATGAGAGATGCAAAAACGAAACATGGGAAATGTGAAGCGCCAAGGCTCGCATTGATTGGAAGATGGGGCTCATTTAATTAATAAAGAAAAGCTATTAATGGTTGTTTGGCCTCAATTTTAATTAAATTTTGGGGAAAAAAAGTATTTTGTAATAGGGTAATTATATAACCACTACAAAATTTATTAAGTACACCACAATTTTTTTATTTACTAAAATATCCTTAAGTAAAATTACACAATTAGGATTTTAATATACTTTCCCCTCAACGTCAGCCATGGCCATCTATTGGCCATCCTTGTAATAGTTGCTAACACAAGATTTCATATGATATTGCATTGAAGAACTAAAGCCACTACACAGATCACTCATCCTCCTGGCTGCGCAACCTATCCAATCTGTTGGTGACAACATCCTCCAACTGTGCTGCACGCTCAACAGTTTCCTTCCTTTTCTTGGTTGAAACATTGTGTGCTATCTCCGTGCAGTAAGTACTACCATTAAACAAATTAAACAGTCAGCGACAATTTTAAAATGCCACAGTATCTTAGAACAAGATAGAAAAATGAATAGTGACCTGTTGTGCATCATTAAGACCTCCAATTTTGAGACATTGCGAAGAACAAATTTCTTAAATCCATTCGGGAGATAGTGGTGGGTTTTTTGGTCTTAATTGTAACCAATGTTTGGCATAAGGTGCATCCTTCAAAAAATAGCAGGAGAAAGAGATAAAGGAGCAGCAACCGACCATTCTATATACCTCTATTCGAAGCTTGCCCCTTCGCCAAAAATAGTCTCCATGGTTGCCATCTAGGGAGCGCTCTAATTGCGAGTATGTTGACATTTTGGTAATGAACGGTCCTGATCTCTTATTGATCTAACAAAATGGAAGATTAATGGTTGAGAAAAAGGATGATTAATAATGAGAGGATGTGCACACCACATTTTTTTCTCATTTTTGGCTTTTATTGTATTAGGAGAATAGTTGTAAATTTGTTGTGGTATATTTATTGAAATTATATTTTAAATATGGTGTAATAACTAAATTTTGTGATGGTAATATAATTACCCTTTGCAATATTAATGCTTTAAAGATGTGTGGTTAAAAAAAAAATTGAAATTATATATAATATAATTTTATTGAAAAATATGTGGTTAATAAAAAGAATGAGAAAAATGAATTTTTAAACAGGGTATTAATAATTTTAAGAGTCGTGTTGGGTTCCCCTACTGAATACATACAAACATGGAGGTTGGGAATTTGAGAGATGCTAGGGGGACAGGGGATTGGGACAGGGTTTGGCAACAGGGGGCATGTGGCGCCCCCCTATTGGCGCGTCAGCTACCCCTCCAATAGGGGGGCGCCACATGCCCCCTGTCCCAATTCCCTGTCCCAATCCCCTGTCCAAAAAGCTTAACACTGGGAATTTTAACATGGAGGGTGGGAATTTTTTGGGTAATTTTTTAATGAAGAACTTGTGAAAGTCTTGTGAGAATTGACGTTTTACATATAGATAAATTCAAAATTTAAAGGACAGAGGACTATTTCGAAAATTTCAATGATTGATTGTGACTAAAAATGAGAAAAATAGAGTACTATTTCAAAATTAGAAACCATTTGAACTTCGGCCAAAAACGCTTATAAATCTCCCAATCATGGCCAACGCCATGGCTGTGTAAGTGTTGATAAATCACTTTCAAGATATCATTTTTCTGAAACCCAGAAAAACGCAAAAGGAATAAAAAAAGGCTGAATCAAACGCTTTGCACAATTTACAAAAAAGTCTCTGTAAAAATTCTTATAGACAACTTTTGTTCTATATTTTTCATTTTTATTCGGTCTTCTACTCTTCTTTCGAATGAAGAAAAAAATGTTGAAACATCGAAATAAAGAAGATTCTTGAAAAAATTCTTATTTTCGTTTCTAGTTTCTAGTTATAATCCATTGATCTAATTTCCTTTCTTTCAGAGTAGAAACATAATATCTTTTTATAACAGTTATGGTTTAGTTCTAATACTAGAATATTCCTTATATAAATTTAAAATTCACTTTCCATTCATTCCAGTGCATCTTGCATTAAACCCAGTTCCCTTTCGGTCTGAATATTCCACAAATTCGACTTGCTTATATTGAATTTTGTTCGATTGATTGAATGAATAGTTGAGAATGGGTGGAAGAGTGGAGGTGATAAACAAGAAGGGATGTTCAGAACGTTTTCTTGAATTCTCTTCTTCATTCCGAGGGTTTCAATCCTATTCCTTTAAGCCCACTTCCCCTAATTCATCTGCCTCTGCACTTCCCGAATCTCCGGTGAAAACAGTTGATTTCCCATTTTCTAGCCTTGTTATTTGCGTCACAGGGCTCTCCAAAGGTACAATCTCATCCTCAAAACAATGATTACTTTTTTTTCTGAATTTGGTGCATTTAAGGTTTTCAAGAACAAATATTTATGTATATGCATATATTGATATTATACATTGTTTTTTATAACAATGTTTTCATTACTATGTTAATTTGATTTGATATCATAGTTGTACTTCTGTTGATGTTTGGTAATGTTAAATCTTGGGGAGTGTTTACCGGATTTCTTGCAAGATAATGATGGAATTTGTATGGTTATTAGTACCCGAAATATACATTACTTTGGTGTAAGATTTCGAACAGGTCACTTAAAGTTTTGGTCACCTCCAAAAGCTCGGAGGTTAGGTACGAGGCTTCATCCATTGGTTGGACTAATAGCCCTTATCCTCTACTATCGAACACCTCATTAAAGAGGGATAAACTTATTTATTCAAATTATGCTTCAGATGCCACAGAGGTCATCTAGCTAAGTATAAGAGGCAGGAAGTTCTTGTAAAACATGGACATCGTGTTCATTGGAGAGACACTAAACATAATTCTCGAAATGGAAGTTTTTTGTCTTCAAGACTGGACAGAAGGTGTTTTAAGGCGCTGTATTCAAAATGAAAGCTGGTTAATGAAAAGTACTAAAAAAATGTTAAGAGGAAATAGTATTAGTGAGTTGAGTGTTGTTTAATGCTACAAATATCATTTTCTTGTAGTAAATATTTTATGCTTCCCTTAATAATTGAAAAAGAATGAACTAAATATATTTTTCTGTATTCGTTGCTTCCCAGTTCTATGGACAGAACCCAGTCTTGGTCATAAAGGAAGTTAGTGCAAAATGTTTTAATTTTATCGATGTAATTTCTGCAATGATTATTGTATATTTGGCATTCATGATGTGGTTTACAGAAGCTAGGAAACAAGTGAAGGAAGCAACAGAAAGATTGGGAGGTCAATATAGCCCTCACCTACATCCTCATTGCACCCATTTGGTGGTTCAGATATCCTTAATCTTATGCAATTTTGTTTCCTTATTTAGGATTGCCATGTATGATGCCTTATTTTTCAATTTTTAACGTTCTAAACTAAAGAATGATTCTATTGGCTCTGTAAAGTGGCACGAATAATATTAGGATATATGATAAAATTATGAAAGATGTAATCATTTTCAATTTGGTTAAATTTGTCATGGCCTTCAATATCGTTGATGACAACACAAGAAGAGAAAACATTTGTTTTTACGTGGGATAAGTGCATGAATTTGGAAACTGGCTTCTCTGTCTAATATGTTCATTTGATGATTATCACTCAGTTATGTTGCTGATGTTAGATTGTTTCCTACACCCAATACACTTGTGTTACCACTTAACACCTTTTACAGTTTTCATGGACACAAATTCAAGCATGCTTTGAGACATGGACCAACAAATGGTCTGTTATTGGTTACGATTGGCTGGTTTGTGGATAGCGTCAGAAGGAAAGGTAAAAATTTTGTATCTCAATCTTTTTTTTTTGGGTTGTCTTTAGGGATTAGAAATTGAGCTTCTGGTATGTAGTTTTCATTTCCTTGTATTAGTTTTGTGCATCATATATGTTTCAATCTTAATACTTAGTATAGAGTCCTCTAGCATTTGTTGCCCTTAATCCTGTTGTAGTCATTATTCATTTCTTAATTCGAGAAAATCGAAACATTGATTTTGTTTTTAATGCTATTGCTAAGTCAATGTCTATGGCTTAGCTTTCATGATTCTACGAGATCGTGAAAGAAGTTCATAGAATGAAATCTTCTGGCATAGTTCTGTTCTGAACTTATTTCTGAATTATAATAATTTTCGAACAAAAAAGTTAAAAATGTATTATTCATTTGAGTAACTGAGGTTGTTTTCTTCATTCATTTCAGTAAGGTTGAGTGAATCCCTTTATAGCATTAGTGTTGGAAAAGTGAATGGCTTGAACCGGAATGTTCAGAATGCTAGTATTGAGAATTCTTGTCTTCCCACTGCAACGCTTGAGTATGCTAAGCAACTTGACATGACTGGAGGATCGCAATCACACTTTTCGGAAGGAGAGCCTAAAATGATAGTTTCTTTGCCCATAGCTGGCCAATCCTTTTATGTTGACCCAGACATATCTGCCGAGCTACACAATAAGGTAGGTTCATGGACGTGAAGTTTCCCAGGTGCTGAAGTTTTGTTCCGCTTGCTTCAACGATATAAAGTGCATGTTTGGCTAAGCTTAAGAACTTTACTAAGAAGTCTTAAAATAGATAGTATGTTTGTTGGTCAAATTTGGAAAATAGTAATCTCTTGGCTACTGTCAAAATAGGTAATTTTTTACTTATAAATAAGTAAATTAACCTATCCAAACATGTTTAAAAACAAAAATTTACTTGAAAGGAAATTTTTAATGAATTAATCTTAGGTAAACATGTGCCATGCAAGTCTTACATGCTTATGTTGTTATGAAGCTTGTACTTTCTGAATTTAAATGAATTAAAGTTGTCCAAGGTGCTTTGAATAATTGATGCTATTCGACGTGGAAACAATTTCTTAGGTTGCTGAGGCCGTCTCTACACAAGGTGCTACTTTGGTGGATCAATGGTTTGTTGGCTGCTGTGCTAGTTATGTAGTATGCGAAGGATGTTCAATTCAAAAATATCTGGGGCACTCCAGTAACATTGTTACAGTAAGTGCTTCCTTGCATTTTTCACATTTATAAATGACTGCCAAATGTATTGCATATTCTTTGGAGTTGATATAGTTCATAAATCTGAGTGAAATTTTATTTTTGTCAACTCCATGTCAGTCCACGTTCAAAAGCTGTAGGCAGGACAGGACAGTATGTAAACAAAAGTTTAAATTCTATTTTTTGGGTTAATCTCTCTGGTACTGTCCAATTCTCCTACCAATCATGCCAATAGCGTCTTGTATTTTTCCATGCCTTTATGATAGTATGTAAAATATTGTGCTCCTGATGCATTTTTTCTTCATACTGTCTCAATATATTTGTTGTGAAACAGCCACTATGGGTTCTGAAGACTGCAAAAGAAAAACATCAACAGAGACTTGTTCACTTATCTGCTGATTTGGCTAGGAATGTTGGAACAATACTTGATACTGTTCAAAACAGCATTCCTGGTGAGGTATGTAGTTGTTCCTACCATTTAAATGTATTTTGTTGTTCGGTTGTATGGTCTACCAAAAAGCAATGTTTAAAAAGTTGTACTCGGGTACCTAGGCATTTTTATTTATTGATGCAAGGCGTCTTGAGGTTTAAGCCTCATTGTAAACCATAAAAATGTCGAAAAAAAAAGTATTAAAATGCACACTACGCACATAATAAATCAGAAACGATCTTCAAAATTCATATAGAACAACTTAAAATGCACAAACAAACAAAAGGAAAATCTATGAAGTAATAAAAAGAAACTACTACTTTAGTTGGTGTGGCACTGAACAATTCCCAAAATGTTTTTGAGAAACAAGATTTTTAATATTTTACTAAGGCGGTGGGCTATTCCCAAAGTGGATCGATTAGAATTTTTATTGTTTCATGGTCCCACACCTAAAGCAAAGTAAATGAGTCTGGAAAATGAAATAGTGCATGCCTCACAAGCCTTGAGGTGGTGCTGTGAGGTATTTACCTTACTTGGCTGAAGCGTATGCCTCCAGAAACTGCCTTAAGAAGCCATGTTTCGTTCACTTACTCTTTGAGGCGGACCCCAATTGGGATTTTTAAACCATGCACCCAAAACGTCCCGTCCTGAGGGTTAAACCTACAATAGTTGAGGTTGATCAACCTAAGGTTGATTGTCACTAGTCAGATTCCCAGTATCAAGTTTTTCTTATAGTAATAG
>NW_019262848.1:39769-68060 GCF_002742605.1 Olea europaea var. sylvestris | reverse complement strand
CCCCCCCCCCCCCCCCCTTTCTTATTGCTTCCCTGTTTTGCTAAGTTCAGAATTCCAATATTTTCATTTTGTGTTCAACCAGTAAGCTTTATTCTCTTTTTTAACAGTAATGGACAAAATATTTTAGGGAACTTAACACCTTTAGGACGTTTGTTAATTCACCCTCACTGGATCCATATTTTGTATGTAGAATCCATTCAAGCCAATGAGCCCATGGATTTCTATGATTCATGTTAACATTTATTCACTTAGAAGATTTTAGTGAGTCATTGTAAATCGAATTTAAATTAGCGAAAATTGCAGCCAAGTACCAAACCTTTCGTTTATTAGTATACTTTGTCCAAACCTTTCATTTGTGCTACCGTGAGTACCAAACCTTTAAAAAATTTGCAGCTCAAGTCAAAATTGACATTTTCTGTTAGTTGACCCCATAAATTAAAATTTTAATAATTTAACCACATAAGACAAGGGTAAATGGTAACTTTACAAATTTAATGTAAATTAATTAATTAATCAAACTAAAAGAAAAATGAAAAAAAATATAATAACCTCTCTGTCTCCATTTCTTCCCATCCCCACCTACCCAAAAATGGGGAAAACCAGTCTCGCCACATAACACCCGCAACCCACCGCCGGTAGTGCCACCACCGTCGGGCCATACCGCCATTCACTTCATCTCCACTTCTCTTAAACTCCTTCCTTTCTCTGTGCATCTTCACCGACCTTCTACGCCGTTCAATCAAAAGCTATTATCTCACAACAATCAAAAGCTATTATCTCACAACAATTTCTTTTTAGTACCAAATGAGAGCATATCACAACAGTAATTTCAGAGCTGAGACCGGATATTTGAATCTCACTGCCACTCAATTTCCTTGAATGGAGATCGGATTTTGGATCCACACAGGAAAATTGCGTCATTCTTGGAGCCTCCCAAAGTATTGTATTTTCTTGTGCTTGTATTATAGTTAATGATGATAATAATGGTTGTTGGGCTGGTAATGGGTTTCACCGTGAAACATGCTGTTGACCGCATCTCTGAGCTCATTGGGCGTGGATTGAATTTACTTAAATGGCGTGGAGGGTCGTTGTTGAGGGAGAAAATGGTGGATTGATTTGGTGGCTTTGGCTGTGGCTATGGGAGGCGATGGTGGGTGGTGCTGTGTTTTGGTGGGATTGGGAGATGGAGGTTGGGATTGTTGAAGGAGATGACCAATTTTCCCTTTTTTCTTTTCTTATTGTTTTATATTAAAATGGTAAAATGAAAATTTTATTCTTGTCTTATGTGGTCAAATTATTAATTTTTTAATTTATGGGGTCAATTGACGATTTTTGGGGTCAAATTAACGGAAATTGTCAATTTGGACCTGAGCTGCAAATTTTTTAAAGGTTTGGTACTCACGGTGGCACGAATAAAAGATTTGGGCAAATTCTGCTGATAAACGAAAGGTTTGGTACCTTGGCTACAATTTTCCCTTTAAATTATGCTCTTAAACTGGTTGGACTTTCTGAGTCAACAATTTGCTTTGCTTGGTTGATCTGCTTTGAAATAATTGTCAGACAAGAAGCCTCAAAATGGCTGACTTGTTATATTGGTATTTGAAATATTTTGGTACAAACAGTTTGATGTTGCTTATGTCACCATATATCTTCTTCTTCTTCTTCCAAATAGAATTCGATCTTTGGACCCCATCATACAAACTTCGAAGCAGTATTTAAATAAATTCTAGTGGTATTATTCCCACTTAATTACTTTCTCATTTATTGAGCCTTAACTGATTATCTTTAGGAAGTTAAGGGGTTCACTGGTCCTCAAGGTGCACCTGGTTCTGTAATTAAAGTAAGACATGAAGACAGAAAAAATATTGCACACTTCGCTAAAGAAGGGGTCAGAAAGCGACGGGCTAACCGGATGCAGGTAAACTGTGAATCATTAGTTTTAGGCTAATGCATATTGCGTAATTTGAAATGATTGCATTGATGAATCAAAAATGTGTTTTAGATATGAAAATCGTTATAATCCAATGCGTTTGTAATTGCAGACATGTCAAATTCCAATACGTCCCATAACGCCAAGCAGCCTTTTGGATTCTATCTGCTGGTCAATATCTGAGCCAACTTCGACTGCTTCTATCTATACAGACTCTTCAAGTTTTGAGAATGCCGATGAAGAGCACACGACCATGTTGTTTGATGCTAAGGCGAATGGTAAAGAATCGGAGGCTTCATTTGTCAACTTATCCCGACCACTTACTGAAAGGTCATTGATCGCTATCGCTATTGAACTCTTGCTTTTCTGTTTCAGCCCATAAAATATTGTCTTGTGAAAACACTTTCTGCTTTTGGTCTAACACGATTCTGTATTTGTGGCTTCAATTGCAGTGAGAAGTCAGAGTTAATATTCAAAAGTCACTTCCTCACTTTGCTGTTTCCAATTGATCGTTTTTCAGAGATGGGCCCGAGATCAAGGACATTCTTTAGTGACAAAGGCTTTACATGTTTGCAGGTGTTGGATCATATCTATACATTTTACCAGGTATATGATTCTCTTTTCGCATTGGCTAATTGCTTCGGCCACTGTAACAGGTTGGCTATAATGTCTTTAAGCAGAATGGTTTTCAGTTCGTGACTTGGAGTCGAGTCTTGTACACAATTAATATATTTCTTGTTTTTCTCATAGGAGAATATGTTGACCGAGGAAATAGAAGTAGCTATTCACACGGACTCGAGGCATGCTGACCGGCTTCGAGCGGTATACTCCAGTAAACAAAACACCCTGGAATTCAAGCGGATTAATTTTCTAGGAAGTCGTAAAAGTTTTGAAATGTTGAAACGCGTTTCAGGTGATAACAATAGTAATGTTTACGAGTTATTGATAAGAGCATGAGATCTTTGTGTAAAGTTGAAACCAGTTGTGACCTTTGAGATCATGTCCTTCCTTTACTGATGACCCTTTTTCGACTCGAAGGCCATGAATTCAGCTTTCTTTTGGATTAATAAGGTGTTGTGGAAGATGTAAATATTCGCTCTTCAATCGTGTTGTAAGTGATTATATTACTAATTTAGGAGCCTTTACGATTGTAAAAATATCAGAGGATGCCTTTGTAACATTCAATTGATTCAGGAAGTATTAGAGAGTTACATGGACTTTAATTCAAAAATTCTTGTTTGATTTTAGCTGTTTGAATCCAGTTTTGATTTGGCTATGCAACGCAATGAGAATATACGATTTTAATTTGTGATAATAGAAAAATAAGCAATACGTTATAATCTCTCTCTCATTCCCTCCTGTCTGCATATCATTTAGCTCATGTTTGATCTTCATTTTTCAAAATTTACTTTCAAACACGTATTTTATGGAGCATTTTACTATTATTATTTTTTTTATCAAAATTTATTTAAAATTTGATTTTTTAGCAAAAATTATTCCGCGGCTTAGGATTGGTGCAAAAAAAATTATATACAATATTAGCCCAAAAACTGTTGCCCAAAGTAAGAATGACAACAGGGCAATTCTTGCTAACGAGAATTAAAATATCTCTATTTATCATGGACCACTGGAAATTTTTTGGGCATTTAGAGTACACAAAGTTGAGGATAAATACATAAAGAAACACAGAGATATAAACAAAAAACCTGGCAGCATCCCTACAGAGCTCTCTTGAAGAAATCATGATTAACAAAATGAAGAAGAAGATGAGAGAGAACAAATTTTCTAGCTCTGTTTCAATTCTATTTGAAAATTATTTATTTGCATCATCAAGGTAAAACACCGCTGTTGGCTTGGAATTCTTTTCATCAAGTCTTGAAGAAAAGGATTTTCTGAAGTTACTGAGTACTTACTGCATTCTAATCATGTTGCAAGTTCTATTATAGTTTGAAAGTAACTTTAAAGAATATTTGGCAAAATAAGTGATTTTAATTATTCTTGTTATTTTCACATAAATATATCATAACATTGCCTTCTCTCTCTATAACGAATTTGGCCATTTTATCTTCCAAATATTCATTTCTTTTCTTTTTAAACAAAATGTCTCTTTGTCTATTCAAATTTCACATCTAACCATCACCCACCATAGGTTTTTTCAACCCAACAAGGAATCTCACCTCTCTTTGAACTAATGAGGTCTATTCCAAATCTTCAATTCGATGATACACCCAAACTCAACTCTATTTTTTCGTCTGTCCATGTTCTTGTCCATTTACCAAAAACCCATCCAAAAGATTGAAAATTTCTATATTTTCTTGAGCGTTAGCCATCATTCAAAAGTAAAAATTGAATTTTTTTTCCATTTTTAAGGAAACCCAATTGAAAAAACTTCGGTTTGAAGTGAAAGTAAATTGGGTTTTGCTTTTACCTGGAGATCAGTAAAAAGGAAGGAAAATGATAAAACAAAATGCACTCAAACGCTGAATTTCAAAACATTTTCCTCTTAATATTCGCTAATGTTGTAGATTTAATTGAAACGGAATGCAATTCTGAATTTGGAGAAGAAAAATGGCGAGAGAACGCGCCACTAAGGGAGAAAGAAGAAGTTACATAGAACAACTGGTATAGTATGAGAGAGGGACTAGTAAGAGAGGAAAATGCCGAACAGGATCTTGCACGTGTAACGCTAATCAATCAAAAAATTGACATATCAGAATCATATTAAATGTGTAATGCAACATATCAGTGCTTTTTGTATTTGAACTTGGCTGTTGGAAATTATATATTAAGAACTTCTATACCGTTCTTCCTTCATTAATTCATCGGTAGGTAGTTTTCCTAAACTCAAAATTACACACAATCAATCGGCCCTATCATCAAATATAAGAGCAAGCAAGGAGAGAAGATTATTAAACAACCCAACTTATGTTTAACAACAAAGGAACTCTATGAGAATTCAAGAATTGTAACCAAAGTTTCAATCTTGGATGACAAAAATTATCAAACAACTTTTTTTATTTTTTTATTTTTAAACAGAAGAAATGTTTTATTTCATTAACTACGATATTTTTGTTGAGTAGAACACCACTTCCGCAATTGTCAGGGTTAAAAATCAAAATGTACATTGAACTTCGCACAATGTTTTCCATTGACCATTAAACTTTAGAAGTTTTCTGATTATTGTCAAACTTATGAAATCGTAATTCCATCGACCGTTAAAATTCAGTTTTTTCCAAATGGTCACTGAAATATCAAATCATTATCCTATTGACCACTAAACTTTAAACATTAAAAAGGCAAACCGAAAAATTGGAAAATCGGGGGGAAAAGAAAAAGAAAGGTGATTCCCATTTGCTACTTAGTCCTGTCTCTAGTGTGCGTGTTGTTCGAATTCCTTATGATAAGCAGTTGAAACAAGTTCTTGCTAATGGTAAGAAAGGAAGTTTGAATGTAGGGATTGTTCTTAGTAGCCAGAGGAAAGAAAGCAAGAGCGATTCCCGTAGTAGCAGCGAACGAAATGGGAGCAGCCTAAATCGTGAAAACGAGGTTGTAGTAGAGCAATATAAGTATCGTGTTGCCAGGCGAAGTAGTACGAATGTTGCACCCTAGATGGCGAAAGTCCAGTGGCCGAAAGCATTACTAGCTTACGCGATAAATTTCACATTGATTAAAAATCTAAATATTAAAAAACATATAAATGTTTATATTACTCTTTAATAATGTCAACTTTTAAGATGAAATTTCAAATTCCAACACCATCTAGTAGCCTTCCTTCTTTTGTTCCCTTTCTCAGTCAAACTTTCCGTCACTCTACATTATATGTATATTGAAGTCTTGCAAAATGCATACCGGACTCTCAACATATAAAATCACTAGTCGACTCGAATTTATATGTGTACTTCTACTGTCGAGCGCAGGAGGTTTTCACTGGCTGCTATGTGAAACTAGCCTAACGCATTGTCCTCCTTTCTAAGAACTATGAGACCCAAAAAATGCATCTGTCTAAGCAATGTGAAATCTATTTCAAAAAACGTATTGAATTTGAAGCTTTTACATGTTGATTATGGGGCTGCCTTTGTAGTATATTCTTGTTCATCCAGCTTCAATTCTACATAATGATTAAGCATCTAAAAAGTCGAGAAGCGTCCAAGAATTAATCAAGATTTAAACTAAACACAACAAACAGTAAAATAAAGTGTAGAAAATTGTAAAATGAACACAAGATTTTTTCGGCCGAAACCCCAGAGGTTCGACGACCACTTCTAACGCCTATTCCCCTGTTGAGCATCCATAAAAATGGATAAAGCTCAGTTGCATTATAAAGCCCCAAAAATCAAGCAATAAAATACAAGAATATTCAAGTAGTACAACAGAAATAAAGTCACCAAGACTTATCTTTAAAATAAGGCACAAATCACGCCTCACTCCACTAAGGAATCAAAATCTGGATCACATAGAATACCAAAACCGAACTGCCCTCATAGAATCACTAAGATTCATACACAATCAACAGAGAAGAGCACCCTACTATATGCATCTATAGTATTACACGGTTTCCCAGATTTACTTGCTGAAAACACTCAAGAATCGACCCTAACCCACAAAGGAGAAGGAAGTCTTTACCGAGAAGAGAGAACCCAAGAAGCCGTCTCTAAAACCAAGAATAAAGTCTCTCTCACAAATTTGAAAATCACCAAAAATGGAGTCTCCAAATAGGAAGAAAACGGTCAACAATTTGACCCAAAAACCTAAAATATTTCTCCCCAAAATATCCAAAATAAAAGACCCTAAATCACCAAGAAGAAGGTCTTTTTCGCAAGGAAGAAAGAGAGAGCAGAGATCGGACTTCAAAAATGAATTAATCTCTCAAAAATTGATGCTGCTGGCCCAGTCAGAATTGCACTAGATTTATATATTGCAAGTCAATAGATTCTGATCTGATGGACATCATGATGCCAGGTGTCGAAATCTGGATAAAAGTCTCTACTCAAGAAGTTGTTATTTTGTAAACACATTTTCTTCAATTTTGGAAGCACAATTAATAGCAAGGAACGGTCAGCAGGTTGAATTCTCAACAATCTCCACCTTGCTTCCAAAATTTAAGGCTATAGTGCACCCACGAGCTTCACCGACATTTATAATGTCATTTGCTCCAAGTACCTATACAATCAATGAAAAGAATCAATAATAATATCTAGTTGATCAAGTTTCCATTTAAATTGCACAACTAAAGCAAAAATACATCTTATAGTTGTATATTTAACCACGGGGGAAAAATCTCATCATAGTCCACACTTTCTTTTTGTGTGAAACCCTTGGCAACTAGTCTAACTTTGTATCTAACATTATTGGTGCCACCTTCCCCTTCCTTTATTTTATAAATCCACTTGCAATCAACTAGTTTCTTATCCTTTGGTTTGTCAACCAATTCCCAAGTTTCATTCTTATATAAGGAAGACATTTCTTCTTCCATAGCACTCAACCACCGCTTAGAATCTTTAGATTTCAAGACTTCATGATAGGAACTAGGTTCATATTCAATTTCTTCTTGGTAAATGAACAAAGACACAAAGTCATCACTATTGAACCTAGCCGATGGTCTAATTTGCCTCCTATCCCTATCTCTAGTGAGCTGGTATTCATCTAGAGGTATATTTATGTCATCACATAAATCAGGTTCGACCAAATTAGGCTCATTTTCATTCTGGTCAGCCTCATTAGTTGCTGTTTCTAAGGGGACAGAACTGGTAGTATCTATTTTAATAGGCTCCACCTCAATTTGGACATTATTTTTAGTCAAATTTCCCTTTTTTCCTTCCAAACATAGCATACATAACTCATTAAAGACCACATCCCTTCTTATGATAACCTTGTGACATTTTTCCCCGTAAACCCACAACCTGTAACCTTTAACATTTTCAGCATAGCCCAAAAACACACATTTGAGTGATCTAGGTTCAAGTTTACCTGTGTTTTGATGAGGATATGCAGCACAACCAAATATTTTCAAATAAGAATAAATCACGGGCTTTTGTGTCCACACAGATTCAAGCACATCAAAATTTAAAGCAATTGTAGGACTTCTATTAATCAAATATGCAGCAGTTTTAACAGCTTCACCCCAAAATAATTTGGGCAAGCCCGAACTTAAAAGCATGCATCTAACTTTATTTAACAAAGTCCTATTCATTCTTTCTGCAATGCCATTTTGGTGGGGTGTGTATGTTACAGTCCTATGTCTTAAGATGCCATGCAACTTGCAAAAATCATTAAAACTCATAATTACAAAATTCTAGTCCATTGTCCGTTCTCAAAGTTTTGATTTTCAAATCAGTTTGATTTTCAATTTGGGTTTTCCAATCTTTAAATGTAATAAATGTTTCATCTTTAGTTTTCAAAAGAAATACCCAAGTAATACTGGTAACAGACAATGTATGGGTAGATGCAGGAACCCACAAATCAATATGTGAGTATTACAGAATTTGCTTTGATTTATGAGTACTAGTGGGAAAAGGTAATTTAACTTGCTTTCCAATCAAACATTGTTCACATTTAGCCAATTCACCAATATTTGATTTTCCAAATACACATTTATTTTGTAAAGCCTTTAAACCTTTTACTCCAATGTGACCAAGTCTACAATGCCACAATTTTGCAAGATTAAATTCATCATCTAAAACAGCTGCTAAAAGACCCAATAAATGTTTTGCATTTAGAAAGTATAAACCATGTCTCTTTGGGATAGAAGTGATCAAATCACTACCCCTAAGGATTTTAATGTGGAATTGACCCAATTTTATGTTAAACTCCATGTCATCCAACATTCCTAGAAACACAATGTTTCTTTCTAATTCATGAACAAATCTGGAATCTTTTAATAATAAAATTCTGACATTTTCCAAAAGCAATTTTATTGTTCCAATACCTTTCACTTTGCTGGTCATGTTGTTTCCCATGATAACTTAGCCTCCTTTTGTTTGTTCAAAATCCAAAAAATAGTTTTTATTAGGGTACATGTGGATAGAGCAACCTGAATCAAGAATACATTCTTGATTCACGTTCCTTTCAACATTTTCAAGAACCAGGCCATTATCAATTTGTTTCTTATCATAGGGCATAACAGCATTACCTTCACTTAGTTTCTTTCCTTTCAAATCATTTTGCTTTTTGTAACAATCCTTTGCAAAGTGATCCAACTTACCACAATAAAAACATTTCTTTCTATTTGCCTTAGTTTTGGATTTCATTTTGCCATTGTTCCTTTTCTTATGGTCATTTTGAATGAAAATTAGATTTACCAACATTTTTTCCTTTTAACAACAGATTTTCTTCACTTTGATGGTTGATAGAGTCTGATTTTAATTCAAGAACCCTATTTCTTAAGGTATTTATGATGATGTCTGTGGTAAGCTCATTTCTTCCATATTACAAGGCATTCTTTAAGTCTCTATGCCTATCACTAATGGAGATTAACAAGACCACAGCTAGCTGATCTTCAAATAATTTCTCATCACAATTGGCAAGGTCCTGAGTCAATTTTGTAAATCTGTCCAAATTTTCATCCAAGTCAACCGAAGGGTCCATTTTGAAAGAAAAGAATTTTTTTAGCAAAATACATTTGTTTGGAACAGTTTTTGGCTCATATTGAGCTTTCAATTTGGTCCACAATTCTTCAGCAGTTTTAGTTTCACCTATACACCTGATCACATTGTCCAAAAGGTACAAGAAAATAGTACTCCACGCTATTTCTTCTAACTCAATTCTTTTAGCAACAGACATTTCAGTAGGCCATGAATTATCTAGAGCTTTAGCACATTTCATTTGCATCAAGATAGCCCTCATTTTCTAGCTCCACATATTAAATTCCCCCTCCCATTAAACATGCTCAATTCAAACTTAGTAGTAGCTATGACAAGATTCACCAAGAAAGTTCACAGTACACGAGTTTGATTTCAAGAACACACAAGGACACACAATAAAAATACTGCAGGCAGACTAGGGAATCAAGGGCCAATGACCAATGCACTTATACAATTTTTACAAACAGTAAACACTTAACACGAAGTATAAGAGGCAGAATCACAAAGAACAGAGATATCAATTCCTATAGACTCTACTGTAAAAACTAATTACAGAATGCAGGAAATATCTCATCAAAAGGGTTTGATAAAACTCAATTTCCACGAGCCAATGTTTACTGCAGTTTGAAGGAAAGTTTCAGAATCCAGTCAATTCACAGGAATCAGAGACGCTCCAGTAGTCCAAGATTGCTCCGATACCATTGAAAAGTCGAGGAGCGTCCAAGAATTAATTAAGATTTAAACCAAACACAACAAACAGTAAAATAAAGTGTAGAAAATTGTAAAATGAACACAAGATTTTTTCGGCCGAAGCCCCAGAGGTTCGGCGACCACTTCTAACGCCTATTCCCCTGTTGAGCATCCATTAAAATGGATAAAACTCGTTTACACTATAAAGCCCCAAAAATTAGGCAGTAAAATACAAGAATGTTTCAGTAGCACAACAGAAATAAAGTCACCAAGACTTATCTTTAAAATAAGGCACAAATCACGCCTCACTCCACTAAGGAATCAAAATTTGGATCACATAGATTACCAAAATCGAACTGCCCTCATAGAATAACTAAGATTCATACACAATCAATAGAGAAGAGCACCCTACTATATGCATCTATAGTATTACACGGTTTCCCAAATTTACTTGCTGAAAAGACTCAAGAATCGACCCTAATCCACAAAGGAGAAAGAAGTTTTCACCGAGAAGAGAGAACCCAAGAAGCCGTCTCTAAAACCAAGAATAAAGTCTCTCTCACAAATCTGAAAATCACCAAAAATGGAGTCTCTACACAGGAAGAAAACAATCAGCAATCTGACCCAAAACCCTAGAATATTTCTGTCCAAAATATCCAAAATAAAAGACCATAAATCACCAAGAAGAAGGTCTTTTTCGTAGGGAAGAAAGAGAGAGCAGAGATCGGACTTCAAAAATGAATTAATCTCTCAAAAATTGATGCTGCCATCCCCAGTCAGAATTGCACCAGATTTATATATTGCAAGTCAATAGATTCTGATCTAATGGACATCATGATGCCAGGTGTCGAAATCTGGATGAAAGTCTCCACTAAAGAAGTTGTTATTTTGTAAACACATTTTCTTCAATTTTGGAAGCACAATTAACAGCAAGGAACGGTCAGCAGGTTGAATTCACAACAGCATCAAAACTGATCCTTTTTATCTTTCCACAGAATAAATGCAGTAAACGTTTTTATAGTGAATGGCGCAGGTACTTTCAGTCTTCTTGTCCATTTTGGTTGCAATTACGCGCAGCTTGTTGATATGAGATTTTTGTGTTTCAAGATTGAGTATACTGCAGATGTTGACATGTACCCAATGCAGATAACGGATGACAGTTCATTACAATTTTACTTGGAGCTTAAGCGCAGGGATTCACATATCACGGAGTATGCATTACGTATCAACCTAACTAATGTCTTGCAATTCACAACCTCTATAGTCACATCAGGTTTTGTGGAACAAAATGTGGTCTAGTAAGATAAAATATATGGTTCAGACATTTTGAAGGCAGCTTTGTCAATATTAAATCCAATTACATATGAGTTTATATAAAGCATTGAGGTATCAGCGTTGGAGATGGAAGACGACATATTTGAAGAAATGGTGGCTATAATGATATAGCTAGACTTGGAATCCTTACTTGTGAAAATCATAATTTTTGAGATAAAGGTGTATTGAAGAATGTTCCAACCACGGACGGGGCTAGGAACTTAAGTTACGAGGGCAAAATTTTAAACATTAAATGTACAAAATACGTACTTAGTACTTACATAGTTTGTTGCCGACAACGTGAACAGGTAATTAGATGAATTGTTAAGCTTATTTCAATACTTTAAAAACAAACTAATCAAATGCCTGTAAACAATTTTGAACTGAAAATTCATTAAAAATTAAAAGTTTGCAACAATTAAAAATCATAAATATAATGTATAAAACTATAAACTTAAAATAATTAAAAATGATAACATAACCAAGTATAAAATAAGAAACTAATTTTACAAATTGTGTTGGGTTGGTTAATGGTTGGTGGGCAAATGGACTAAAATTAAAATATTTCAATATTTTTTTGGGACTTTTATTGGACATGGACTTGGGCATTACTAGGCTACAGCCCAGTAGTGCTCTCCCTTCCCTCCGTCTCAGGTTCCAGCCATATATGCTATCCAAAATAACTTTCAACATAAGGTCTACAAATTGGACGAGTATGGACTTAAATGTCTATTGAAAAACTACCAATGGAAATTTAGAGCTTCAAAGATTGGTGATACAGATATGTTCAAGATATATAAGAAATATTCATACTTGCTCGTTGAATAACATTATAAGGGATCACCAACAGGCAAACAATGTGTTGATAGGTGAATATGTTAAGCACAATTACACATCCACACATACTATATACACTCCAGTTGACATAATGAACGACAAGGTGAAGATCTATGGAGTGACTATGAAGTATGGAAAAGGTTGGAGGACTCAAGAACATGCACTTGAGATTCATGAGAGAGCTTAAAGAAAAGAATCCTAGTTCTATAACTGGCATAGAAGTTGACTCATATGGACAATTCAAATACGCTTTTATGGCATTGGGAGCATGCATACAAGGATGGAAGAATGCAAGTCTATTGTAGTTGACGCAACAATCCTCAAAGGACGTTACCATGGTAGTCTATTTATCGCATGCACAAAAGACGCAAACAATGAAATATTCATCCTTACTTTTGGTATCAGAGATTCGGAAAACAATGATTTATGGAGTTCGTTCTTGTGTAGATGCAAGGAAGCGCATGGTGAGTGCAATGAAATGTCTTTCGTTTCAGATCGTCATCCAAGCATTGAGTATGCTATACAACCAATATACCCATGGTTTATGCATGGTTTTTGTGCTTATCAATGGAAGTTGAGAATCAACTGGTTGATATGTGTGATATGGTGTGAAATATCCTCTGTAGTAGATTCATCGAAGATCGATTTGGTGATTTGGTAATGGGAATTTCTGATGGGTGATTTTGGGAAAGACAATCTGGGGGATTTTGGATGTGGAATATGAAAGGAAACTAATTTAGGAATTTTGTTCTTTAATTCAACACATTAGGGGTGTGTTTGTAGTATATTAATTTGAAGGCATGTTTGTTGGAGTAATCTTAGCTATGTATGAATAGATGATATTTGATTACTTCCTCAAATTTCGATTTTAGTATATAAAAATAGTATATATGGTTAAAAAAAATGTTGAAAAGTATATCACAAATATTTATTAAAAAACTATATAAAAACAATATATATGGTTAAAAATGTGTTGAAAAGTATATCACAAATATTTATTAAAGAGTAGGCAGTGTGGCATAATTTTCAGAAATTCAAAACACCATAATGCCACCAATTGGGTAACAAGCCCACGTTACAAATCTAAACGGACTATGCCACTGTACTACCAACTTATAAATTCCATCGATGTGGGATTGGCAAGGGGCTGTTTGGCATGTCCCATTGTTTCTTTATGGATTTATTGTCCTTATGAGATAAAATCATTACTGAAAAACTGTGAAATGTATTGATATTCAAGGATGGTATAATAAAGGGAGAAAAATTTATGGATCCGGAAAATTTGTGGCCAGAAATTTGTTCTCGTGGAGTAGATGACGAACAATTTAGACTAGTATTGGGTTATCAAACACTGCCCTATATATTTATGAATAAATTTAACACAATGAGAAAAAATGTAATTCGTTAGAGATCTAATTCATCAATCTGAAATCAAGTAATGGAAAAATGCTTTAATTTTGATAAAATTTCAACTCACAGAGAAATGGAAATAAAAAGAGTTGACCTACTAAAATTTTGGAAAATGAGAGACAAATTCAATAATATTATATATCTGGGACTGAGCTTCTTCATTTTCTATATTTAATTGTTTAATTAAGCTTTTATTTCAATTAAAAACTAAATTTAATTTATTTTAAAAAATCGGTTAGATTATTTGAAAATTTTGGTACAGTTTTTTGGTTCTCCAACTCATGGACAATAATTTTGATATCAATGTTTGAAAAGGGCATGCTTGCAACATTGAAGTAAATAATATGCAATACTTTCACATGTGTGGAATGAATATTTTCTTTGTCAGAGAATTGCTTAGGATTCTCAATATAAAATGTAGGAAATTTGTCTCGAGAAAACAACTTGAAATCATTGTGAGTTTGAATTTATTTAGTTTAAAACTAATTTTTAAAGTGGATATTCTTAATATAATAAGGAAAAAAAAATTAAGTACATAAAAATTGGTTGGAAATGGCTAATATCGAGGATCTTGGATTGAAAACTACAAAATAGTTTCTCAAATGGATAAGTTAATATAAAAATACAAAATTGAGTACATTACTATTGATTTTAAGCATCTAATTTTCGAGTGATGATGTCATTATCTTTCATGTCTAGGCTCATGGGAGAAATACTTCGGTAGGACAATCGCACCGTCCACGTGGTGTGACTGTCCTATGAGGGAGGGCCACCTCGGTTAGTTGCCCACCACACACCCCCGAGGTGTGTGTGGGCCACCCCTTGAGATAGCACGTGGTGCGATCGCCCTACCGAAATATTTCTCGGCTCATGAAGGAAGGGTCGTTGAACACACATCCTTGACCCACTGGAGTCCTAATATATGTGTGAATATATCGTGTATTAAAAATTGAGAATATGGTTGAATGGTAAAATTTCTCTTTGCCAAGGAGAAGATGTGGTTCGATTCTTGCTATTTGCCAATTTTGCTCAGAAAAATTATTCAACTTTTTGAAAGGAAATCTTTTCGTCTAAGCTCAAGTAGACAAGACAAAATTCCTCCTTGCTACTGAAGGTATTTGTTTCAGATTCCTCCTTGCTAGAGCATAGACATTTTTATTTTTTTTTCTTTCTACATATATTAGCTTCATTCATCTATTATGTTGCCTTAATGTATATACTGCATATTGGTTTACCAATTGATTCTTGCTGATTAATTCAATTGAATGGCCATGATTTCTCTAATTTGTTTCGGCTCCTTTGAAACTATCGTGTTTACCATGGTCAATTCTATGGATTACAACATTCAAATAAGTCTTAATATCAATAAATTTGGGTCGGCTACATCATGACACCATCTACTGAACAATCTAATAAGTCAAATCCTTTGTATCGTTAGGGTACATTAATGTGCTCTCTCTCTCTCTCTCTCTCTCTCTTTCTCGCCGCCCCCCCCCCCCCCCCCCCCCCCCCCCCCGGCTGAGGCAATGCTACTAATCTATCTGTTTTCTGAATTAAGCATCAAAGAAGTTGCACGAATTACGGTCATGTTCTGAAGTTCATGCTCATTGCTTGTGTATTCCATCTCAAGGTTGGGTATCTCTATGTGCTAGGATATGGATATGTAATAGCAACATTGGCATCATCTGCAAGAATCACTTGTAAAAGTCATGGCAGAAAACAGAAGATTAAGACATCAAAGAGAGAAACCTTTTGATTTTATTTCCATATACACATAAATATGAGTTAGAAATTGATAATATAATGTTTAAATTTTATCATTTTATTAATTCATCGCATGGAGGATAAGTGACCAGACAACAATTACCACACTTGACTCGTATATGTAACAAAAAAGTTTGCAAAGCAAAACTAAAGCGACGACACTTGATTTAATCCATGAAACTTTTAGCTTGTTACATGATATAATAAAATACGCTAGTCTATTAGATCATAAAATATAACTTCACCACCCATCATTATAAAATGATGCATCAATAGCACGATGAGCAAAAGGGGTACTAATTATTACAACGTTTCCTTCACGGTAGCCTCTTCCATCCCCAGAATAAAGTCACGATCTTCAATGCCTTGTACGCTCTCTTAGTAGATTGAAGACTCTACAAGTCAACGGTAATAACACGTTATAAAAAATGCATGAGTAGCCAGGCTACTTACCCTGTATTAATAAGGCTGGTAACGAGTACTTCTATAAGGAACGGGTACAAAGGTCACCTACTAATGAAACTATTTCACTCGGCCAGCAAGAGTGCGAACTATCCTCTTGATTAAAGGAAAATGGTCATATTTATTTGTTTATGTATTTAAATTTTCTCTCTAAAATACTTCCTCACATGTAAATTTGATTTATCTTTCATCAAAATTGTGACACATAATTTTCCATGAATAAGTCACAGCAAGGGTCAATTAAGTCATACAGTTTAGAGTGTCTTTAATACAATCGTAGATTACTTTAAAAAATTGCATATAAAGCTAAAATAGGCGGTATTTTAAAAAAAAAAAAAAATTCTCTTCAATACAAGTTGTCAAGGATATGGCTGACGATAAATAGACAATATTTAAATGGAGGTCTAAATGTAGGGCCTTGTTTGATCCCCATTATTTTCTCATTAAAATAAAAAATATGATCGTTATCCATCACATCAAGTCACTATATTTGATTTTTTATCTGTTGTGTGGGACCCATAACGATTATATTTTTTATTCTCATTTTTACAATAATATGGCTCAAACGGGGGCTAAAGGTTATTTGAACATACTCACTCAGCATTTTAATCGATTCCATTTTTAGAATATTAATTTCTTTTTTTCTTTTCCATACTCTTATATTATTTTTATTTCAATCTTAATAATATTTAATAAATTCCAAATCAATTAAATGTCAAAATTTAGACTACTATGTAAGGATTTGAGTTACTTCTCTCTTGATCTTTTAAAATGAAATTTCAAGCATTTTTATTATGAGAGTCCATCAAGCTTCAATAAGCAATTTGTTTCGATTAATACTAAAATGAGTTCACGAATTTCAAGATTGATCTGTTCAAACGAATCACTATCATGTATGGACATATTAATGAATAAAATCTCAAACGGTTAGGTACCAAAATATAGAAAACATATAAGAATTTATGTTGCTACTCTTAACAAGATCGACATTATTTTCTCATTAAAATGAAAAATATGATCGTTATCCATCACATCAAGTCACTATATTTGATTTTTTATCTGTTGTGTGGGACCCATAACGATTATATTTTTTATTCTCATTTTTACAATAATATGACTCAAACGGGAGCTAAAGGTTATTTGAACATACTCACTCAGCATTTTAATCGATTCCATTTTTAGAATATTAATTTCTTTTTTTCTTTTCCATACTCTTATATTATTTTTATTTCAATCTTAATAATATTTAATAAATTCCAAATCAATTAAATGTCAAAATTTTGACTAATATGTAAGGATTTGAGTTACTTCTCTCTTGATCTTTTAAGATGAAATTTCAAGTATTTTTATTATGAGAGTCCATCAAGCTTCAATAAGCAATTTGTTTCGATTAATACTAAAATGAGTTCACGAATTTCAAAATTTATCTGTTCAAACGAGCCACTATCATGTAGAGACATATTAATGAATAAAATCTCAAACGGTTAGGTACCAAAATATAGAAAACCTATAAGAATTTATGTTGCTACTCTTAACAAGATCGACATTTTAAAATATAATCATAATCTTAATAAATAAAAGACATGTAAGTAAAAAATATAGACAGAACTAATTGAAAACCAATTTTATCCTTAAATATGTTCATTAGATATCAATGACACGTCAACTATGAACCCATCTATTTAAATGTAACGTAAATTACAATCTAAACAATGCATTGGAGATGCTTTTAGCACTCATTCATAATGACATCATTGCGTCCGTCTCTACACAGGCATTTTTTTCTTGGTTGCTTTATAATTTCCTTTTCGATATCTCGCCTCGAGAGTATTCCAAAAGTATACATGGTCATTAAAATTTGAGTGATTTAAATTGAATCTTTATAGCTTTTATATTTTGTTTGTCATAGTCTAATTTTGTCCAATATAAAACACTAAACATCTTGTAAGTCTATATATCTATTTATTAGATTTGATTCAAATATAGTAAATTGTTGAGTAATTAACAGCATAAAGCAATATGGAGCTATGTTCTTGTCCAATCTAAACAATAAGCAATATTGTTTTGATGTGTCGACGACACTTTCGGATACATTGGATAGACTGTGATGAAGTTAGAACTTTTTGAACTTTGTGTAAGATGATAAATTGTAGAATCTCCTTCAAGTAACAAATTCAAATGTGAAACATTACACAATGAATTTATATAAAGCGTATGAGAACGAGGAGTTATGACTAGCAAATGAAGTGAAGATGTAAAGTCTCGTCTATTTTTTTCTTCATGTTTATTTGGAGGCTAGGCCGCACCGCTCCTAAGTATGACCTACATTTTTTATTTTAATAAAATCATGCTACATTTAGTGGTAAAAAAAAATGTCATAAATCTAACTAGGGATCATAACTTAAAAGGTTCACTACTAGCTAGAAAATTTGCCAACAGCAGCAACAAAGAAATTTCGTTACTATTTATCGACAGATGCCTTCTGCTGTGTATTTCTGTCAGTATTGGCACATTGTCAATTAGTGCTGGCTCCAACTACGGCTCCAAGGATGCAAAAAAGATAAAAGTAGAAGTCTAGTTTCATTAAAATTCGTGCAATATATTCAAGATGAAAAATTCTAAATGAAGTGACAGGCCTTGTTGACAGTGGCTCAGTCTCAGTCCCTGACCTGAATTTTTGAAATTCAGATAAATGCAGATGAGGGGCTGTCAAGAACGGCTGATTCAAGATTATCTGAATTTGATTCTCATCTGGTAACTTTTTTGTAGATATATATATGAGTTGCAGGGCTGAGTTTTAGTATATGTTAAATTGTTGAACATAAAACTACAACATACCAAAAATATAACATTTCAATGTTTATTTATTTTTGAACAATTCTACAAGTACAGTATTTTGACATCATGGTTGACACCTTCACGATTGTGAGAGTGCTGTACACGTACAGTACTCTATACACACAACATTTTCCTTTATTTTTTCCCATATCATGAAAGCATTGGACTACCCTACCATGCCCTTTTCATGTCGTGCCCTGCCCTGTTGAGATGAATGAGTTACAATATGATTGTAAAACATATGACAGGCAAACAGTCTTTTTAATTGTATTAATGTGGTATTATAAACTTTCCAAACGAATATTGTTCCCCTATAAAAAGGGTTACAATCTTTTGGAGACTGAACAATCCCTTGATATCTTTCATGGGAAACAGCTCTTAATAGTACTAACACGTATATTTGTTAGGATCCACATAAAAAGAAAGGGGGGAACGAAACGTGACACAACATAATAAGACAAGACAAAACAATTATTTCTTTGGGAAAAAAAGGAGGAATGAAATCGTGCGAAATGTCATTTATAAAATTATTAATTATGTTTATAAAATCAATGTTTAAATATAAGTTTATCTTAATATTAATTGAATAATAAAATATCACAATCAATCTAATCCAAAGTTTTCAACTAATACACCATGCTATCTTAAAAATATACATATTATTCTTAATAAATTAATACTGAAAAAAATGTAACAAATTCTCGAATCAATTTTCTCAATCAAAATTTGTGATTAAAAAATTGATTCTTAATTGATGCTTATCCACTTCGTATTCTGATGGAAGATTTTGAATTGATTGTTGGTGGAAACTGATGAAATCAAAAGAATAGTGGACAGCCAATACATAGCTTAAAATTTAACTTGTGAATTTTTCAATATATTAATTAAAATCCACAATTAAGTAATTTTAGATTAGATTCCATAATTAAGTTAATTTTTGGTTTGAAATTTTCTGAATATTGTGGACCAAAGTTTATATAAAGTTTCCGTTAAGTTTCCGAGTTTTTCTTTTAAGAATATTAGTTTCTGAAACGATTTCGAGAGTTTTCAAAGTGTTTTGATTTCCGAAACATGTTCGAAGTGGAAACACGAGATTTCTGTGCATCCTTAAAAATAATAATAATAAATAAATAAATAATCATGCTATAAATCTCTTGGCATATATCGAAAATAATCAAATTAAAACGTCCCCAAATACAAAGGGTATATGTCTAATTAATATTCATGACAAAAGTTCACAAAATTAAAGATTGAGCTCTGCTTAATTCATCAAAAACTCACTTAAAATATGAAATCGAAATGAAAAAAGAACATGGGAAATTAACGAAAAGAAGTAACAGGGAAAATTAAATAAGAGTAACATTTTGGCTTCTTATCATTTGAATCCTTGTATCTTGATTGTCTCTTAGTATGAACGCTTGTTACTTGACTCCCTTGGTGCATTGCAACTGAAGCATTCCGTCCTGCTAGCAAAGTTGTGTTCGTTGCATCCTGGCCTGTTTATTCGCAATTTAAAATTTCAAATACGACTATATCAGATATATTTTTAGAAAATATCTTAAATCTAGAATATTATCTACTCTAATTTTATATTAAAAAAGTACACCTTAAAATTTTAAGCCATTAAAAAATAATGAAATTTTATGTGTATATTATATCTCAGCATATATAACACAACGTGCTGCAAACAAAAATTATTAGGTTGTGTTCATGTTAGTTTTAGCCCCTGTAGTTTAGCGCGGAGGCATTTGGTTACGAGTTCGAATCCCCCTACCAACACTTTCTCAATCGAGTCTGTCACACAGGGCTTGTCTAGTGCAGTTTACCTAGCTGGCGTGATTTGCAGGCTATTGCGTCGACTCAAAAATTTACCCAGTGCGCACCCGAAGGGTAACGACTGTAAGTTCTCCCGTCATTAAAAAAAATGATAATAATATGAGTGAAAATTAACAGTTAATTTTAACCATACATTTCATAGAATTTACAATGTTTCAACCACATAATATTTTATCAACTTTTATTAAAAATTTAATTTTAATCTCTATCAAACAGAATATTAATAAATTATCAGGCTCTCGAACAAAATATGGCATCACATGTTTGACTTAGCTTAAGAAATTTGCTTAGGAGAAGTAAACATTTTTTTATAATGATAAAAGTTATAAGCAAGTTGTTTACTTTTAAATTAACTTATTTAATTGTGAAGTTGATTTTGCGTAGGTTTGAGAGCGAATGGAATTTACCGGGCGCAAATCCAGTCACCAGATTTCCATCCAGAGCGGCCGCCGCCACTGCTGCTGCTGCCGCCAAACCCATATCCTCTAGGCCGCGACGTCTCAGCATCAAAGTCGCCGCCACCGGAGGAGTCATGATCCTTAAGTGCTCCACACTTGAAGCAGCTGGAGCGGCTGGCGAAGTTGTGTGCTCCACAGTTCCCCATTGCGCAGTACCAGTCACCAGGCCTTACATCGGGGCCGGTCAACCCGAACGAAGAACTGCCACCTCTTCCACCAAAACTAAGTCCATAATCACTGGGTCTTGGCTCACCACATCGTTGGCAGGAGTCCCTTCTCTGGAAGTTTAGGTGTTGGCACGATCTGCAGTTCCAATCTCCAGGCCTGCTCATTGTTCCTGATTCCAGAAAATATCTTAAATGGTTATGCCTAATCCAGATTCCTAGATAGCAATGAGCAAAATTAGAAATGCACAAATTTATAATGGTTGTTTATGAATGGTGGAGCTATGCCACTTGCTCATGTAGGTTTTTACTAAAATGAAGAAGAAGGTGTTTTTAACGGAAATCTGACACTTCAATCTTTCTCTCTCGTACACTGAGGAAAAACAGTTCTCCTAGATTCCTCGCGTTAAATGAATCCAATATTCTGAACATGCATCTCATTTTTGAACCATATAATGTATTAAACAGTTAGAAAGATTCAAATCTTTACGTGTACAATTTTTACAAACGAGTGTGAATGGAACTTGCGAATGACGAAATCTCTACACTGTTAAAACACTTTTTTGGGGTAGGGCCTATCTCTAAACTAAGAGTAATGATATTTAACCCTACTGATAGTCCATTAAGTATCCTTAAACGATTGGACAGCCTATATATATGAAGATATATGAGTCATATCCTGGTATAAAAAACGAGTGAAGTTAAATAGCATTATTTGTAAACTAACTAAGTGATTTGATGATGAATTACTTCAGCTAAGAAATTCGTGCGTGTACATGTGCATAAAACATAAGAACTGAATCAATTTGCAAGAGGTATAAAGAGATCCTCATATGCTGATATGTTAAAATGGAAGAGTGCAATGCATACTAATAGCAAAGTACATGAACATTTATTTCTTGGGATGGCCCTAGAAACGAGTTTTACTTACAGAATGTCGATAAAAACTAACCTTAAAAACACAAAGAATATCAGTGATTTTGAACTGATGTAGCTGTTGAAGAGTAAGAGGATTTTGAAAGGAAAACTTGTGAATTTGGTAAAGACTGGCATGGTTTATATACTAGTTAAAGTTGTTGATTATCGAGGCAGGTTGTAAGGCTAAGGAGGTTCTTTTTCATATTCTTCACTTGCCGTCTTGGAATCAATAAAAATTAATAAAAGAAAAGGACAGTATATTTAAAATGAGATTCCAAAATTGTGAAGTTCGATAAAGCCCGAGTTGCAACTGCTTGTTGGATTCATGAAGACAACTCGACAAATTCTAGTCCGACATTTCAATAGTGATCACTTTTTATGTGATTTGTCTCTATTTCACTGTTTAAACATTTAAATCAGTGTAAATTTTAGATGATGCGATATAAAAATTTGAATTCAAGTCTCACTAATACTGATTCAATATACACATATTTTAAATGAATAAGGTCTATACAGAAATGCAATGAAGATGATATTTTAATATTTCATTTGTTAGACGTCATTTCGTTTTTTATGTTTATCTGAAAACGTTATGACTTACAATTAGCTAGTCAAATAAATTGTGTATATTTATCAGTTACCAACAAATCAATGAGTTAACAGATTACTGAGATCACGTTATTTTTTCATTAATCATGTCAACATTTTCATCCATTATAGAGTAGAAGGTGTACGAAGTGTTTTAATTGGATTTAAGTAATTCAATTCATAAAAGTCTTAAATACTATTTAAATAAAAAATGCATAGTACCAGACTAATAGAATTGTTGAGCACTTTATTCCAACAGACCCACCTAATGATAGGAAGAGAAAGAGCAAAATTTTAATAATGAAAACCACCAAGATGTTATTTATACACACACACACATAACAGATGTCTCTAGCTAGAATATCTCTATATGTGCCTGTTCGATTTTGGGAAGATGAATGTGTGATTAACCTTAGAGCTATAGAATCCTTGGATCATTCTGTAGTACAAGCCCAATAATGACATGCATACTATTGTCCACACTCCCCATGACAATTGAATTCTTGCTTATAACATCTCTGTTACAACTATAAATTGCTTAAAAATTATACCACATAAGTAAAAATAGATGGTGCTTAAAAAATTTTCTTCAATACAAGTCCTATTTTGTTGTTTAACATTAGTAAAAATAGATAATGTTTAGAGCTCTAAATTCGAAAGTTCTCTCAAACGGAGTGTTTCCTTTTTCAGATTTATTTTTATTATCCATACTTTGATGTTGGAGACTGTTTTTAAACTTGGTCTTTTTATTAGATAATATCACCTGGATTGACATTCTTTCACTTTCTGAAACCATCTAGATTGCAATTCATAAAAAATATTGAAAATGTTCTTATTAGATAGCAATTCATAAAATATATTGAAAACGCTCTTATTGTATATGTATTATACTAGGAAAAATTGCAGTGAGGTCGCAAACCTTTTATTTTTTGCTATGTCATCCCAAACATTTGGTAACATATGCGATTGAAGGATCTTTCAGACGGTAATGGTCCAAAAAATTGTTACTTCAGCATGAATATCAGTTGTCCACTTTAGAAGGATAAATACATTATTATATTAAAAACAACTAAAACGGAAAGAGAGGGATAAGAAGAAAAAGTTAATAAAAAATAGTCAAAAACAAAAAAAATTAAAAAATAAATAATAATAAAATGTCTCATATCCTCCCTGACACCGACCCCTCCCTGCCATCACCATTGTCACCACAAGCTAGGGACAAGGAATACCCTTAGTTTTTGCCATCACCGGGGGAGATTTCTCCCAATGTTTCCTACTCAAATCCGCATGCTTGGGTAACATGAAAGCATTTGCGGAGAGATCCTCCCAATGGCGGTTGCAGTGTGCGGTGAATGTTGTCCTTGGGCTCGGAGTTGATGTAATTATCCTAACTAAAGTTAAGAAATTACTCGTTTATTTATTGAAAAAGATTAGACATGTGCACTACATGGCAATCTAACAGAGTTTTAATACTTGCCATTCAAAGGTCATTTGGTCACATATTTTACCAAACATTTGGGATGTCAGAAAATAAAAACTTTGGGATTATTTGCATTTTTTAAAATATTTGAAATCATAGTATAGTTTTCCCTATTGGTGTATTGGATAAGTAAGAACAAGACGAAATATGACATGTTTGAATATTCCACGCATTTTTAATCCTTTTAAAACGGGCCCACAACCTCATTCTTATCTTAGAATTACAAAGAGGGGTCATGTCTCCCTATCAATAATATACCCCCCATGCCCACATTAAGCAGTCAGTGTATGTACTGAAGAAAAAATTTCACTCCTTTTTTATTTTTTGAATATTCTTGTTTCCTGCTTGAAATTTGAGGAATGTTAGGTTTATGAAAACATGAGAAAATGTAGGTGGGAGACAAAAATATATGCACTTAAATTATAGTTAAGACATCTCTTCACATGTATGTTACATTTTTCGTCTAAACCATGCCATGTAGACAATTTTCCATCTCAATTCGAATGGTTTATAAATCACACAAAAATGATTTATTATGATTTTGACTGGTTTGCTCAATTCACCAAATCAATCGAGTTTGACTGTTTCTCATATTCTCTTATAATCTTATCCTCTACAAAATAATTAATTCCAACCAACATATTTTTTTCAAAACTAACTTGTAATTAAAAATATACTAACTAAAAATATTATTTATAAGCAAAATAATTACATTATTAACTAAAATATTACTTATAAGATAAAAAAAAAAAAAAAAAAACAGTGTTTATAAAATAGAATTACTACTAATAAGATATAATTTCACTTAAAAAATTTAAAAATTTACTTAAAAATTATTCAAAGGTAAAAAATTAATTTATAATTGTAAAGTTTACTTAACAGTAAAGAAATACTAACTTAGAATTTTAATTAAATATTTAACTTTATTTAACTTATTAAGTTAAATATTAACTTATATGTAAAAATAAAAAATGAAAAATTATGTATACGTAAAGTATCACTTACGAGTAAAAAAATTCATACTAGAAATTATAAATTGAAAATTTCACTAAGGGACATATATGTAGTTTTATTCTTTTGAAAAACTTTTAGAATTTGTGGATAATAAACTTTAAAGCATAAGTCTGACTGCTTTAAAATTACTGCCAAAATCACTCAAAATTAATTCGCTCATAAAGTTTAAAATTGGTACTTCAAAAATGCTCATAATTGATACCCCGTAACTCCCAAACAGGCCATAAATTAATTTAAAGTTGCATGCTGGATTTAACAAAAATTCCGTTGTTAAGATAACTAATAAATTGAAGAGAATGGCCATTCTTTTGAAGGGATTAAAAAAAGAAAAAAAAGGATGATTAAGAGAATCAATGGAAGGGTTCAAAATGGAAGAAAGTGAAAATGGCAGAATTTCGATAAAGAAAGTTGAAGCTGATGATACAAAGAGAAGTCTTCGAGGTGCAATTTGACCATCTTTTCTTTTTATACATTCTCTTTTTCGTCTACTCTATTTGCCTTTTTTGCTGTCACATTTCATTTTTTCCTTTTTGTCTTTCTCCAATACTTGTTTGCATGGAAAACTAATTGAAACGTGAAAAGCAGTACGTCAACTCGATAAGTAAGCAGCATATTTCTAAAAATAATAGGACACGAAACGGAAACACTGTTGAAATTATCATTAAAATTACAACTTATTTTTAGAAATACTATATTTTACTTTTTATAAAAGGTATTCAACATTAACTCATAAATACGACATTTTACCTAACTCTCTTTATGTTTAAAGCAAAGCAGCAGTAGACCATCTCGTATAAATGAGAGAAGAAAATAGGGGCCCCCCAGGGCACATTCAAGTTGGCGGAACAATCACATTGAGGGGCTCTGGAACCAAGCATGGGGAGTTCGATTTCTGGTTGGAACATTTGATCCAATAAAGGAGGAATTATTGGTGGATTAATCATCATGGAGGAGGCTTCCTTTGGGGAATGAGTAAAAAGTCATGTGGGAACCTGGGAACCAATAAGGGCACATCCTACGATTTACCTCCCTGAACAGCTGAGGGGCCGGAGGTTCAGGGACGAGGATATATAGTCTGACGCAAGTTGGGACACCTCGTTTAAAAAAAAAAAAAAGAGAAGAAAATAGGGGAGGAGAAAAAAAAAAAGAAATGAATAAGTATTACCCACCATTTTCTTGGGGAATGGTAAAGAGAGCTGTAGCAAACTGAGAAAAAGCAAAAAGAAAGGGAGAAATAATTCAACATTCTCACTTTGGGAAATGGTTCCATGCAAGACCATGACCACTACTCATTGCCCCCTAACGTACACATGCTATCTTCTTATTGTCGATGGAGTGAGCACTAAGGAGTTCATTCCGACTATTTGTATTGGTCTAAATCTCTTTAATTCCTTATAATACACCAGACCTGACTCGATTTCTCTAAGAATTTAGTTCATAGAACGAGTAAAATCTCTTCATCACATTAGCATATGTCTAGGAGAATTTTCATCAAATTTGTTGGGAAAATCATACCGTTGTATAGTAGAGGCAACCACAATTATTGACCAATTTCAAGTAGAATGAACAATATGCCCCTTTAACATTTAATTCAATATTCTTTAGAGAAGGCCAATTTTGGTATTTTGTTTCATATGGAGTCAAAAATGACAGCACAAATGGGGACCAATACTGATGTAGATCAAATCTACAAACACATAATGATAGTAACTCAAACGGATTGAATTCAAGAAAATCAACGTTTTTACCTATTTCATGAGCAATCAAAAACTTAGAAGGCATTTTCAGAGCCTTAAATATTAAAAGAACAAATAACCTACTCGTGAAATTTTATTTTTTGATTTGTATCTTTAGTTTTTGGAAACTTATAAAGTTCTTCTGTCAAACCCTGATCAATGAACCTACAAAATCCTTAAAATTGTATCTGATTAAATCCAAGTACCTTAATGGGTTGGGCAATAAAGCGAAAATAACAAATACTGAAAATAATAAACTAAGAAACTTTAAACGCTGTTTTGATCCAGTAAACGAATTCAAAAGGCCAAAATCCATCATATTTCATGGCAAAGCTATGTGTTCATTCGGAATTGTCGCCAACTTTTCGAAATGAGATTATGGGCCCAAAACGGACATCGTATGCAAATGTTATATCAATTTCTTCGAACGTCGACTATCCAAACGTTCAATGTACTTAAGTGTCTATTCCTTCACACGAACCTCATCATACATTTACAAAAATCTGAAAATGAATTAAAATTTGTCCAAAATTGCTCCCAAATAGGGACTTAATGGCTCGAAGTTTATGTAATCGATTCTTTGATTTCTCTTGAAGGTTGTTTGCATTGCTCTATGTAAAATGAAGTAATTTAACATGATAATGGATAAAGTGTATATAATCCATGAAGATAGACACTATGGACTAATTTTTAACTCCTTGATATTTAGTAAAATATATTAGAAAATTAGGAAATATTCAACCACATATTCTCTTAATAAAGTAATATTACACGTAAATCTAAAATTTTTTCCTACTTCAAACACACATTCTCCAAAAATTCCGTATTCCGAATTCATTTTTACCCAATAATAAGGCTCAAACAAGGTATAATGTTGAGAACCAGAGGAAAATTAGAAGACTTGAATTTTGTTTTAATAATCAATAGTAGACAACCATATTGAATCTTTTTTTAAGGAAAATTCATTGCGGAAGCATAATCCTAAGAGAAAAAGCTAGCAAAACCGTAGATTCTAATACAACAATTACGAAACTAAGAAACTAAAAATCTTTTAACTTCTTGGTAAATTATTAAATGTACATGCAGGACAGCTTGGGGTTACTCAAGTTCTACTCTAGGCTGGTCCTGTGATTATCGAGGTCCGAGACGAAGTCCATAAATTAAGCTTTCAAAATCAACGTAAATATAAAATTTAACGTCTACAATATCCACTTGTACTGGAAATTGACATCAAGAGTTTAGTCCACATTAATTTCCCTTTGCAAAATTTTC